>NC_134484.1:145894393-145968543 GCF_040206685.1 Ascaphus truei
ATATATTACAGTGCCGCCTTTTGTCTCAAGCTCACATTACATGAACAACCCTTGAGCCAATACATGCTGCTTTAAACACAGCTTTTAAACATGACCTCGGATAAGATGCAAAGCCAGTTTGCGCGTGCAGGGAAAACCTCCGAAACAGTTTCCTTGCAGGGAGGTGTCCTCCGTTGCCTAGCACTGCCTCCAATAGCATCTCTGTGCCATAGCAACCCTGTACACTTCATATTGCGCATGCGTGAGCTTCCGTATATTCCCAACAGGTCTGGCCAGCCAGTGCAGCACCACGGGAACTCCGGCTGATGTATGGACTCCCTCTAGCAATAAAAATTAAAAACAGTGAGGAAAAAGAGAGTGACGACAATACAAATAGGGTAATAAAAACAATGAATACGGATGTGTGGGCAGCTTTACATGGCAGACCATGCACACTCGTTCTGTGTACAAGTGTTCCGATTTCCAAGATGGCTGTCGCATGTCAGCGCTGCGGAATGATGATGTAGAACTCCCTGTTTGGTTAATTAGTTGATCCCTAGTTGTTCACTCATGGTGGATTTGGGTATAAATGTCTTCTTGGTGCCAGTATCCCTTAGCACTTCCCTGAAGAAGGTCCTTTGTGGACCGAAACGTCGGTTTGCATATGTGCTGTTGTGTTTTTCTAATACAGTTTTTTGCTTGATATTATTAGAGTGCTGTTTCTTTGCTTTCCTTGCTGGGAAAGCATTTTGTTGCATATACTTACCCTATGGAGCATGCACCTTTAAATGTGACATTTTGCTTGGAGTGCCAGCTGTGCTGTTATATATATATATATATATATATATATATATATATATATATATATATATATATATATATATATATATATATATATATATATATATATATATATATATATATATATATATATATAGTGATGTTTATTGAGGGCCTAGGAGGTGGGTACTGGGGCTGTAGTGTGTAGTTTTTTTTATTGTGGAGGTGGGTGAAGGGGGTATTAGCCCCAATGGTGGGTGTTTAGGCCTTGCGGTTTGGTAGTGGGAGGGGTTAACCCCTTAATTACCGTAGCGGTATTAACCGCTAAGGTAATGAAGGGGTTAAGTCTACCCGCAACCCCCCCTGCAAACCCTAAACACCCAGCAAGGGCCAAATACCCCCTTCACCCACCGCCGCTACCCACAATAAACCTGGCACGGGTGGTTAACCCCTTGATTGCCTTAGAACAGTCATACCACACACAAACTAAGGTTTCAGATTTTAGGAGGGAGGATTTTTCAGATATGAGAAAGTATTTAAGGGATACTTTGGCAGGGTGGAGGTATTTGAGTGAAGTGCAGGAGCAGTGGGGAAAAACTAAACGATGCAATACTGTACTTAAAGAAACAGATCTTTGTGTCGGGCAGGTTAGTAAAGTACAAGAGAAAGAAAGCTGATACGATTCTCAAAGGAGTAGGCAGGTATTGTAAAAGCTAATAAGGCAACTTTTTTTTAAGTAGGAATAATTTTGGGAGACCGCTAATAAATCAATTCTCCACATATATTTGAAAGCTTTTCTTTGTGAGAGCCTAACTGATGAATAACTTTTTTTTGTTTACGAAGGCATTAGAAATGCATAGATTAATTGCTTTCATTTAAAAATTCATAGATGTCTTGTTTTTCTTTTTTTTAAATATTTCAGATTTACAAGAATATAGTGAAAACATGCCAAAAGTATACATTTATTGGGGTTCCATATGAGAGTCTCCTGGCTGCAAAACTGGAACAAAAATAAATTCCACCAGATTTATCAAATAAAAGAATCCTATTTTTCCTTTGGAGCCTTTTTCTTCGATAAATCTGTCGCCATTTTTTGTTTCTGTTACATGCTGGATGTAAACCAACAGACCAAAGTCCCAATCTTTTATTTTGAAAACCTGTCAGTCCTCATGCAACGCTGGCCTCTCCTGGTCTTTCTTGTGGTTAATAAGCAATAAAACACCCTTTCAAATGCACTGCAATTAGAGCACATTTAAAAGGTCAAATCTCCTCGGGGAGTACCATCAATTAATTCATATTATTACATACTTTGTACTTAGCCTTTCATCTATAAATTCTGTATATTTCATACAGGAAAGTGTGGGGACACCTTACATTATTTTAAATCAGAACACCACACTTCTAATTATATATGAGCAGCTCGTTTTGCTGCTTCCTTGAACTCAGTAATGCCCTTGCTATCAGATACATGTTAATTAGTAGACTACATAATGAATATCTGGTCTGAGATATTAAAGCCTAAACTCTTCTTTCATCTAAAATTAGGGTGATCCCGATTGCGGATGTTGAGCCAGTGCAGGTATCAGTGGGTGGTAGATATTTAAAGTAAAGTTCCCTCTATGGCACTGTGAATCCACCATAACAACAACTATAAAGCTAATAATGGATGATCTACAGCAGTGTTTCCCAATTAAATTTAGTAGTGGAACGCTTTTTTATTTTGTACAACAAAATGGAACCCCTTAAATATTTTTAGCATAGCACATAAAAAAAAATTTAAAAAAAATCCGCCATACTGTAGGCGAAAAAATGTCTTGGTTCAAGATCAAATATACCTTTAAATTGAAAGTTACATTTTTCCAGGGGGAAGGCAACTACACGTTTTGTCCTCTTTAATGTCCCATAAATAAATGCAGTCGCCCTGTATATGTGCCCATCAGGGGGAAAAATGATATGGTTTTACTCTTACTTATATCATAATTATAGCATCAGATTTTTTGTTTATTATTATGGTGTAGGGGGGGAAGGGAGCCCGCAGTGGTGTTGGTATCTCCGTCCCTCCTGGCGGCTGCAATTTTTAAATGTTTTATTTTTTCGCAAAACACTTAATTTTACCTCACGGAACGCCAGGGTTTTTTAAAAGTCCCCCACTGTCCTAATACATTTTTAAAAGACCTCAGGGTTCCGCGGAACCCCATTTGGGAAACGCTGCTCTACAATACACGTGTTATTCCTTTACTATACAGCACACACACACATTTATATATACATACATATATAATATATATATATACTATATACATACACATATACACACACCTCACTCCTTCCTATAAACTTCCCCCTATACACTTCCCCTCACGCCCTCCTATACTCTCCCATACACTTCCCCTCACTCCTTCCTATACTCTCCCATACAGTTCCCCTCACTCCCTCCTATACCTATGCCGTGGAGGAACCCATGCAACTCGGACTCACCTGTCTGTCCACCGAAAAGAGACAGCGAAGACAACGCTCGGGTCTTTTTATGTATTGTGGCAACAAGGAACACCTAATCAATACTTGCCCCATAAAGCCAGGAAAAGCCAATGCCCAGTGAAGGTTGGGGGAACTACACTGGGAACCACGTCACGTTCCCCTTCCAAACCTCCTATCAGCATCCACATTCCCGTCACCTTGTCCAGAGACAATTTTAAGACGACCACAAACGCTTTTCTGGACAGGGGGCAACTTTATCAACCAGAAATTTGTGGAAAGAAACAAGATACCTTTGACCCCTAAAGATCGCCCAGTGGGCCTCGAGGCTATTGACGTGCGTCCTCTCCAACCGGCCTTTATCATCCTTCAAACCATTCCTCTGTTCCTACAGTACCCGTTTGGCCATTCTGAGACTCTACAACTCAATCTTATCCACTCACCGTCTGCAGATGTCATTCTGGGACTACCGTGGCTCCAGCAATACAACCCGGAGGTGGATTGGACCGATACTTTGCCTATCCGTTGGAGTACTCTGTGCCAGGAGAGATGTCTGGAGACACCCAAGACCCTTGCCGGATTATTACTACCGGACCCTGGAGATTCTCTACCAGAGATATACCACGAATTCTGGGACATCTTCGACAAAGGTCAAGCCGAGGTGCAACCGCCCCACCATTCCTTCGATTGCCCTATCGACCTCTTGCGCGGTGCCACAATTCCCCGTGGTTGCTTCTACCCTCTATCCGCACCAGAGACTCAGGCCATGAGGCAATATATACAAGAAAACATCCTCAGGGGCTTCATCCGAAAATCTTCTTCACCCGCTGGTGCAGGATTCTTCTTTTTTTTAAAAAGGATGGGTGACTCAGACCCTGTATAGACCATCAGGGGCTCAACAAAATAATGGTTAAGAACCGTTATCCTCTCCCTCTGATTTCTGAATTATTCGACAGACTTCAAGGAGCCACAATCTTTACGAAACTGGACCTGAGAGGGGCATACAACCTGGTGAGGATCCGCCATGGAGACGAGTGGAAGACGGCGTTCAACACTCGCGACGGACACTATGAGTATTTGGTGATGCCCTTCGGTTTGTACAACGCCCCCGCAGTGTTCCAGGAATTTGTGAACAAAATTTTCAGGGATCTACTCGACCAATACGTAGTCGTATAATTGGACGACATACTGATCTTCTCGAAGAACACCCTTGAGCACTCTGAACATGTGACACAGGTTCTCCAGAGACTTCGCACTAATCATCTCTTCGCTAAATTAGAGAAGTGCCAATTTCATCGGTCCTCCACTACGTTCCTGGGGTACATCATATCCAGTACTGGCCTGAGGATGGATCCGGATAAAGTCAAGGCGATCATTGAATGGCCACGACCACTATCTCTCAAGGCTGTCCAGAGGTTCCTGGGTTTTTCAAATTACTACCGGAGGTTCATCCAGGGCTTCTCCGCAGTAGTCGCACCTATCACTGCACTAACCAAAAAAGGAGCCGATCCGGCTTACTGGCCTACCGAAGCTATTGAAGCCTTTGAGAGATTAAAGAAGGCCTTCATATCCGCACCCATCCTCGTGCACACGAACCCTGCACTACCCTTTACCCTCCAGGTGGATGCCTCCGACATCGGCGCTGGCGCAGTACTCTCCCAGAGAAGGGATCCCCAAGCAAGACTCCATCCATGTGCATTTTTTTCTAAAAAAAATTGTGCCGCTGAGAGAAATTACGATGTGGATAATCGCGAACTTCTCGCTATCAAGATGGCCTTGGAAGAATGGAGACACTTTCTGGAAGGTACTACAACCCCTATCACCATCTTAACGGACCATAAAATTCTTCTTTATATTGAAGGGGCTCGCTGACCTAGGATCTCGCCAGGCATGTTGGGCTCTATTCTTCACCCACTTTAACTTCGTGATCTCCTACATCCCGGGTTCCAAGAACACTAAGGCGGATGCACTCTCCCGGCAGTTCTTAACTGAGGACAAAACCCCGGATCAACCCGAGCTGATCCTTCCCCCGACGTGCATCCTTGCCACAAACATCTTCAGCGCTCTTCCTGAGATCATAAAGGCACAGAACACCATCCCTGAGGGCATCCTGGTTCCTGTGGGACAGTTGTTCATTCCCCCCACCTTTCACAGACAGGTCATGGGGTGGGGTCACGCTTCCAAGACGGCAGGTCACCCTGGTATTAAGAGGACTATCGATCTCTTGGAACGCACCTTCTGGTGGCCTGGCATGCGCAAAGACATTAGGAGCTTTGTATCTTCCTGCACTACTTGTGCCCAGCACAAGACACCCTGCAGGAAACCACCTGGTCTCCTGTTGCCTCTTCCCATCCCCATCCGTCCAGGGGTATGGATACGGTTTTGGAAGTGTTAGATCGCTTTTCAAAGCAGGCTCACTTCATCCCTCTTCGAGGACTACCATCTGCTGCTAAATTATCCGAAACCTTCGCCAAGGAGATCTTCAAACTTCACGGGACACCCCAAACTATAGTGTCGGATCGGGGGTCTGAATTTGTATCTAAGTTTTGGAGAGCCTTCTGCAAAAAACTGGGTATCAAGTTACAATTCGCCTCTGGCTTCCACCCACAAACCAATGGGCAAACCGAGCGGACCAATCAGTCACTTGAAAATATATTCGCTGCTTCTTCTCTGATGCACAGGACAACTGGGCAGAACTTCTTCCTTTGGCAGAATTTGCGCACAACAATTCTCGCAACGAGTCCACTCAACAGTCTCCCTTCATTAATTATGGATTTCACCCCGCCTCTTTCCCATCTCCTGTCCCCAACTCTGGGGTTCCTGCAATGGAGGACAGAGTCCGACTCCTTCAGCAATCCTGGGAGAAGATCCAAGATAACCTAAGACAGGCCGCTCTTCTACACAGTAAACAAGCTGATTGCCACCGCCACGGTACTCCTAATAATTTTCCTGGCCAAAAAGTCTGGCTCTCCACGAGGAATATTCGGCTCAAGGTTCCCTCTCCTAAGCTGGCACCAAGAAACATCGGACCATTCCCAATTCTGGAGAGAATTAAAAGCGACCAGCACCTGCAATACTGCCTGGACTCATTTCAGATGGGTTACACCTGAGCTTCACCCTGCCTCAGCCTATCACAGGTCAACCTATGTCTGAGTCCTCCTCCTTTCTCTCCCTGATTGGTACTCCTCTGTATATTAGTCTTATTCAACCTTTGGTCGTCGCTGAGCATAGATCTTCTATGCACCGTGCTCACTGAGTACCTGCTCGTGATGTCGCTTACCTGTTGTGACCCTGCTTGTACCTGACCTGTCTCTTCTTGTTCCCCTGAACCTTGGCTTGGCTATGGACTTCTACGCTCTCTACTCCACAAACTCGTCTTACGGAAATCTTCTACGCTAACCTCTCCTATCCTCGACCACGGCTTACGGATCTCGACCATTCTACGCTCTCCAATCCCGGACCATAAGCAAGTACCCGCTACCCTCTCCACTCTCCTATCCTGACCCTGCTACGTTCACGACTCTGCAATCCGGACCCACCCCCGTGGCTTAGGGCGGTGGTTATATATATTCCCCGCCTCGGCCCCGCGGTTCAGTCCAGGTTGCAGTGAGCAACTGTGATACCATTATACCACATACAGGCGGTCCTCGTTTTATGACGTTTCGTTTTACGACGAACGGCTTATCCGATGCTCTTACGACACTTTCAAAAATTGCTACAAATGTCAAATCAGAAGGCTGCAGGCTAGGGAAATCATTCTGAACAGTCTGTGTGAAGGTTTGGTGGTGTATTTTAGGCCCTAAACCATGGCTGATCAAAGCAAAAAGCAAAGTGCTGTTACTCCAAAAAGGAATAGAAAATCGATCACTTTGGAGACCAAACAAAACATAATAAAGCGCTCTGAGAAAGGAGAGACGAACACAGAAATTGGACGTGCCTTGGATATACCTCGCACAACTATTGTGACAATAATCAAAGACAAGGCAAGAATCTTGGAACAGATCAAGGGCTCAGCACCTATGCAAGGTACAACAATAAGGCAACGTGCTGGGCATATTGCTGAGGTAGAAAAACTCCTCATCATATGGCTGGAAGATCAATCCCAGCGTCATGTTCCTATTAGTTTAGCCTTAATTCAGGCCAAGGCTTTGAGTCTGTATGAGGACATTAAGCAACAGCATGGAGAAGGGACCACTGAGGAAACTTTCACTGCAAGTAAGGGCTGGTTTATGCGGTTTAAAGAGAGGGCAAACTTGCATAACAATAAAGTGACCGGTGAAGCTGCTAGTGCTGATGAGGAGGCAGCTAAAACCTTCCCTGTTATATTGGCCAAAATTATAGAGGACGGTGGCTATTGCGCACGTCAAGTGTTCAATGTTGATGAGACTGGGCTCTACTGGAAGAAAATGCCCAGTAGAAGCTACATTGCAAAAGAGGAAAAATCAATGCCTTGTGTTTAAAGTTGCAAAGGGAAGGCTGACTCTTCTGCTTGGATCAAATGCTGCAGGTGATTTCAAGCTAAAACCTTTGCTTGTTTATCATGCAGAAAACCCTAGGGCATTCAAGGGTTATGCAAAGAACACACTTCCAGTGATTTGGAAGTCCAACCGTAAGGCATGGGTAACAGGGAGCCTTTTTGAGGACTGGTTCCAGCATCAATTTATTCCAGCTGTGCAATTATATTGCATGAACCAGAACTTCGATTTTAAAGCATTGCTGCTCCTGGACAATACTCCTGGCCATCCCGTGTACCTGGATGACCATCATCCAAACGTCATGGTGGTGTTCATGCCCCCCAACACCACCTCATTTATACAGCCGATGGACCAGGGGGTTATAGCTTCCTTCAAGGCCTACTATCTTAGGCGAACATTTGCCCAGGCCATCAGAGCAACTGATGTGGAAGGTGGTCCAACCTTAAAAGAATTTTGGAAGGGTTATAACATTCTCCATGCAGTAAGAAACATCGGAGAGGCATGGAATGAGGTGAAACAATCCAATTTAAATGGAGTTTGCCGTAATTTGTGCCCTGATTTTGTGTCTGATGTCCAAGGCCTTACAGAGACTGGCTTGAGTAACATTTTCTGTGTATTTTAGCATTAAAAATGCCTTCAGGAACGGAACGTTTGATTTAAACAGTGTTTCTATGGGAAAACGGGTTTCGCTTTACGACGCTTCGCTATCCGACGCCATTTTGAGTAACGCATTGCGTCGGATAACCGAGGACCGCCTGTATATTATTCGCACCAACCCGTTATCAACTTCCACCCTTGTATATGTCATTACATGATTAGGAGATCGAGGTGTGAGATGAGTATGTCCTTTGATACCATCAACCTTGAGATAGTAGGGCACTCACAGAAGCCCATGTGAGTGAATATTATATGTTTATTTATTTCACCATACCCGTTCATTTGACTTTGAACACCTCTGTGTCTGAGACAATACATGCTGTTTTCATCTTTTGTCTGAGGGTATCCTGAAAGTGACGTGAAGGAAGAACACTCCAGACAACCCTAGGTTGGGAGACACGAGGGCACTCACACTTGTGCGTTGAGTGATTTTATAGTATATCATATTACTATACCCCATACCATTACATCACATTTATGATTGGCACCAACCCCCGTCATTTTTCCATCTCTCTTGGAGGCACGGTTGAATAAAGATGCGACACCCCCAGAGTCTGAGCAGGAGTTGATGCCATTTCAGAGTAATCTTACTCTGCAACAGATGTGATTGTCACTCACATACGGCCGTGTGAGTGTTTTGTTATCATCTAGCTAAATATTAAGTCCACATGTCTCCACCCCAGATTGCATGATCAATTTATTCTGAGAAAGCCAACATACAATTAATTGTTCATTATTCTCTTTTGTTCTATGTGTGCTCACTGTTGACCTGTTTTTATCCATTACCTGAGAATCCTGGGAAGATCCTCTTTCAGGTGAGCAGCAGCGAGAGTTCGGGCCAGTATATTTTAATACTTTCGGTCGCTTACACTCATTCACAGCCCGTTTTGCCTGTTCACCTATATTGTTTGTGACATTGCAGCACTTTCTTCGATGCAGCGCCCCAGTTTCTCCACCCTTTTATTATTTTACACACATGATTAATACCACAGGCCGGCGGGGTCCCGACGGGTGCCCCCAGGCCCCAGAGTTCACCCCTTGGGGTACCCACGGGTATCTGGGGGCCTCTGGGTGGTCCCCACTAGGCGCCATGGGTCCCAATGGGGTCCACGGGTGGTCCCTGCGAGTGTCTGGGTATCCCTGGGTCATCCTCACAGGTGTTTGGGAGCCATCGGGTGGGTCCCACGGGAGTTTGGGGACCTTAGAGTGGTTCCCACGGGGGTATGGGGGCCCTCAGGTGGCTCCCATGGGTTTCTGGGGCCCTCGAGGGGTCCCTGCGGGTCCGCTGGGCCCCCACAGCTGTGGGGCCCCAGGCCCTTCCCCGCAGGTTTCCCCCATGGGTCATCAGGTGGTACTCTTGGGCATCCTGCAGTCAATGGCTGGTTCCCATGGGCATCCGGGGGTCCTTAGGTGGTCTCCATGGGTCCCCGCTGTGCTGCGGTACCAATCCTGTATGTAAAAAAATAAAACATGGCATACATTTAAATCAATAGCTTAGACTGCTGCTTTAAAAAGTTTTTTTGGTGTTTATTTCCAGGCAATCAGCTTTCAGAACAGCTGAGACAGGGCAGGGGATTGGTCAGAATGAAGTACAAGCTCTGAGACAAGGCAGGGGATTGGTTAGGAAGTATCAGCCACGGGTTGACTCCTCCCCCTCCCGAACTGACTGAGATTTTCTGAGCAGATTCAGTTGAATTGGGGAGGGGGGGGAGGGGAGAGAGAGACTGCAAATAAGTAAGTGGCTGTCTACAGTTTGTTTGTGGCAGCAGTTTGTGTGTGAGTGTGTCAGTAGCAGTGTTTTTATGGGTGTAGCAGCAGTGTGTGTGTGTGTGTGTGTGTGTGTGTGTGTGTGTGTGTGTGTGTGTGTGTGTGTGTGTGTGTGTGTGTGTGTGTGTCAGCAGCAGTGTTTATGGGTGTAGCGTGTGTGTAGCAGCAGTTTGTGTGTGTGTGTGTGTGTGTAGCAGCAGTTTGTGTGTGTGTGTGTGTGTGTGTCGTGTATAGAGGTGCAGTGTTGTGTATAGAGGTGCAGTGTTGTGTGGGGTGTGTGTAGAGGTGCTGTGTTGTGCTGTGTTGTGTGTAGAGGTAGGGGGGAGAGTGCAAAGTTTAGTAAGTGGCTGAATTTTTTATTGTGGCTGCAGTATGTGTGTGTTGTGTTTTGTTGCGCTGTTGTATGTGTAGCAGCAGTTTGTGTGTGTATAGAGCTAGTGTGTGCGTGTGTGTTTAGAGCTCCAGTGTGTGTGTGTGTGTGGGTCAGCAGCAGTGTTTATGGATGAAGCATGTGTGTGTAGCAGCCAAGTTTTTGTGTGTGTAGAGTTGCTGTGTTGTTGTTGTGTGTGTGTGTGTGTGTGTGTGTGTGTGTGTGTGTGTGTGTGTGTGTGTGTGTGTGTAGAGGTGCTGTGTTGTGTGTCTAGAGCTCCAGTGTGTGTGTGTGTGTGTGTGTGGTGTGCTTGTGTGTGTAGAGCTGCTGTGTGTGTGTGTGTAGAGGTACTGTGTTGTGTGTGGTATGCTGTTGTGTGTGTGTGTGTGTGTGTGTGTGTGTGTGTGTGTGTGTGTGTGTGTGTGTGTGTGTGTGTGTGTGTGTGTGTGTGTGTGTGTGTGTGTGTGTGTGTGTGTTTGTACACACAGAGGGGGCGGCAGTGTGTGGATATAGATATCTGCAGTGTAAGTGTATATAGAGGTGGTTTCATGTATTTACCATTTTATTTTAATAAACAAATCTATTTAACTATACAAAAGTGTCTATTATTTATGAAAAAAGCCTACATTTAGCCTATAATAGTAATAATCCCCTCAGAACAGGGCATTACTGGCCAGTAATGCCCTGTTCTTCGGGGATTATTACTTAATTATTAGATTTAAAACTCTGCTATATTCTTTCTTACATTTGATAGGAACCCTTAAAAGTAGCAGATGTATACCTCACTGTGGTTTAATAATGCTTTTACTAATTAGGCGTAGGGCATACATTTGAAAACACATTTAGATGGCAACTAAAAGGTGTTAGATGCAATGTTTTCATTGCATTGTAACTCCCCCATATATTGCTTAATTGGATTGGAGCTGTAAATGTGGTGCTTTAATCCATGTTTTTGATCATGCATTAGTGCTTTAAATTGTTTTACACCTGTTACAAAAAAAAGTGGCTTGTACAAGGAGGAATGCAAGAGAAAAGGGGGAGCACAGGTTTGAGAAATGATGGGAGAAGTAGATTCAATATAATTTGGGCCAAATATTCCTGAGCTAATATAAATGGGGATAATGGTGTGTAGAATATAATAAGCACTAACACGGCCTTGTGTAAATGCTGTCACATCAAGGTCTCTTTACTTTCCTTCTCCTTCCTTCTTTTTCTTCTTCTTTCTCCCGTATCTTCCTTTTGTAGAAGTCCTTTTTCCTTCGTCTAAATCGTCACCTCTTCAGTCTCCCAACGAGTTTCGGTTGTAGTGTCACCCTCGGAGCAAATGAATAAGGGTCAAAACAACGAGATTTAGGAACAAATACTGATAAAGTATGACAAGACCTATTCAAATTTTGGTAAATACTCAAAGCAGAAAGTACTGCCAGCACTCACACGGGCAAGTGTGAGTGTATTCCTGGGGGAGGTGTCTTTATCCTCCTCACAAGAAAAAGTTCAGGTATAGGACTTAGGTACTGGAAAACAAATTCAAAGGGTAGGGGATATATAAAAAACGATAAACAGAGATACTCACACGGCCATGTGTGAGCTCACACTGGAGTTTGGTATCTTTAAGTTCCCCCTTGTAGGTCCAACACTGCCTTCAAGGAGAATCAGTCTTTGTGCTGTTAAGGCTAAAAAATGACTCAAAAATATCGTAAGCCAACTCTATCTTTAATAAAACAAAAACATGTAAAAATAATCTAAAAAGCACTTAGTCTAACCGACATAAGTGTCAATAACAAAGAAAAACTGGCCAGTCTCTGGGAAATTTTCGCAGGGCGTCAGGCGCCCAGTACGTCCCACCATTGTATTAATCTTCATCCATCTATATTGTTCATTCAAAGAATATGCAGATTGACAATAATGTTTTATGATTTCTTACAGATGACATCGACCATCTAAATATGTCATATAAATCTTTTATACGCCTACTGTATACAGGGCATTGTTTTTAAGCTGTTTTTAAGCTATTTTTATTAGGGTTGGCCATCATATGTTTTTTTATATATGATGTTTTCCAAATCTTTAGGATTTCACACATTTAAGCCATTTGTATGTAGCCCCGAGGTAAATTTGAGCTTTCTGGCCCCTCTCCGCGAGTGCCGTGTGGTAGCGGGTGCCGCCGGAGGCTGCGACGGACCCGCCGGCACTTCGCGAGGGTGGGGGCCAGTGCAGGGAGTAGCGCATTGTCCTGCGGTGGAAGCTGGTTGCCGGGGACGCGATCGGGCCGTCGCTAGGGCCGCGATCGCGTTGCCACCGGCCCGGCGGCTTGAGGAGAGGGCGCCGCCATTGCGCGTTAGTTCGCGCATGCGCAGTAGGGCGAAAGCGCAAGGTAGGATCCCCAGTGCAGGGAGAGATCGCGCGAGAGTAGGGAAGTGTAGAGGGAGATTGAGGCGGCCATTAGGCGTTTGCGCATGCGCGGGAGAAGCGCGCACGCGGCCCCAGTGTTTAGGCAGCCCCCTGGGAACTACAATTCCCAGGAGGCATAGGGAGACAGAGGTCAGGTGCTCCCTTGCGGCCAATAGGCTGGAGGAAGCTCAGCCCGGGAATATAGATACATTTCCCGGGCTTTGCACGCGTCAGTCAGGAAGAGGCAGAGGAAGGAGTAGGAAGGGTGTAGGGAGCGAGTGGCTCCTGCACCAGGTAAGGGTTCTCCTTAGGTCCCCAGGCAGGCCCCAATTCCCGGTAAGGGCAGGGGGTAACTGAAAAGGGACGGCCCTAGATAAGGAGGTTACCCTTAAGTGCGGAAGGTGCAGTTTGGCAGTGCCACAGCGGATAGGGCTGTGCGCACTGGCAAATAGGCACAGCGTGCAAGCAGTGGATTTGCTGCGGGATTCAGGTGGCTGTGTGCGAGTGCAGCGTGTGTGAATACCTGCAGGCTGACAGTGTGAGCTGTGTGTCTGCTGCAGGTGTTAGGAGTAGCGAGTAGCTAGAGAGTTACAGATAGGGCTGGGTAGCTAGGGGAGGGGGGGCAGGTTATTGTTCCACAGGCCCTAGGAGTTTTCCCCAAGCCATCCCAGGTTGCGGTTCATCAGGGACAGGCCCTAGGTTAGGGTTCCTGTCCTGATAGGGTTAGTTAGGGATAGCGGCGGTTGCTGTTCCCGTGATGCGGTTGGTGTTGCCGTGATTCGGTTGCTGTTCCCGGGAAGCGGTGGGACCCTCGTTGGGGTCCACGGAGAGAAGTACCTGGATAGGATCAGACGGACGTCTGACCCTTTTAGAAGTGTGTTGCGGTCCCGAGCATCGGAGTGCTCGGAAGGTACTTCAGTATTATAAGTGCACCAACAGGCCTATTCACATAGTGACTGCGCAGTCACCCACGACCTCCGTAGGAGTACGGGACATTGGGTGTGGGGGATCACAGGACACTGGGTGGGAACACCAGACATTGGGCTGAGGTGATGCGGATAGAGCATCAGGTTATGTTATGTTATGTTATGTGATGTGTGACATGTCGTGTTAGTAAAGTGTTAGTATTTTATCTATGAGTGTTATTGTATTTCTTACCCAGGGCTATCTTTCATAACGGGGATCCTGGGTAAGTGGAGGCGCTGCACCAGGTAATGGGAAGGGTTTCCCCAGGCTCCCAGCTAGCGGAGGCTCAGATCTCCTGGAGCCACAGGTGTGATACAGTTACCAGTAGTCCCTTAGAGCAGGTGTGTTGAGGGGAAAGGAACCGGTTAGACCACGAGGGGCCAATGTGAGATTGGGTGGGTCCGGCGGTTCACAAAAAGGGCTACATTTGGAGGCGCTGCTGAGAGATATATCAGACCTGGGGTGCCCTGTACATGTTTTTCTAAATTGTCCTATTTTTTTGTTTCGCCATGGGGAAGCCCTCAAGGCGGAGGAAGCCACGTGCTAAGTTCCCAGCCGCGCGGGAAAATGTTGCCAACAGTTATCCAGGACTGGCGGGAAAACCCGAGCCCCGCCCCCACACTGTGAGTGACTCCGTACCGAGTTTGCAACATTCCCCAAAAGACTGTGCTGCCCCTCCTCTAGAGTCCACCAGGGGGAGGGAGTGTCTTGAGCAGAAATCAGAAATTTCTGTTCCCCCTAAGGAAAGCAAGGGATGCCGAGAAGAACACCCTTGGCTGTACAGGATCATACGGGCCCCCCATTTAGTCTTGCCAATGGTGGTATGCCCGTGTGTATTAAAGGACTGGAAGGTGATGGATGGCTGGATGGGCGGAGCATCTGAGTCACCAGTTGCCCTCACGATGACCGTGGTAGACGGGGAGGAATGCCTGCACGGCCGTCTGAATGAATGTGAGTGTGCCGTTGGGGAGCTGACCCAAGGGCCTAAGTGTCCTGACTGTGCGGCGCAGTTCCTGCAACCCAAACCGCCAGCGGCAGAGGACACTGTTGCAGAAATGGAGTGTTCCCTCCCCGAGGATGAGAGAGACTGCCAGGGGTTACACCCTGATGTGTATGAGCCCTGGAATTTGCCAGGAATGGAGGTCACGATGCTAATGTGCCCCTGCCTGAGTGAAGCCCTTAAAGATGGAGTCGAACCATCTCAGTTACCACTAGGTTTCAGGTCAACTGAGGTGGACGGAGAAACGTTTACCCAGTGTTTTGGCCTCAAATGTGGCTGTTCCCGGAGGGAGGGACTGGCGTGGGAGCCCCAATGTGAGTGTTGCGGGGCCTGGTTCCTAAAGCCTATCCTGCCCCAGGCGGCGGAACCAGCCGAGGAAGAAGAGGAGGAGCCGGACCTCCCTCCTACAGTAAATGATGCTTGTCCTCAGTTTGTCTTAATTACAGAGGCCTCCGGGGACCCGTGTGTCCAGACCACTGTTGCAGACCCTCTCAAAGGGGACATGCAAATGGAAGAGCAGGAACCTCTGATGGCGGAACCTGCGGAGAAAGAGGCGCCTGATGGTGCTACCAAGGTGGGTGAAGCCGCTATTAATTTTTCCACTTCAGCGATGGAGGTGGTGGAGGGGCCGTGTGCCCAAATGGACTTTCCAGACGCTGAGCCGGAGCCGCTGAAGGCGGAGCTCCAGATGTTGGAACCCCAGATGTCGGTTCCAGATCCGTTTCCCGAGCAAGAACCACCGAGACCAAAACCACAGATCCCGGAAGGCCAGGGTAAGGTGTTTATACCCCCGCCCATGTGTGGTGATTCTAGCGACCAACCGAGCGTGGTGATGCGCCTGCCGGCGGACCACTCCAGTGAGGTCACCGAGGCAACCACCTCAACTGATGCAGACCATGATGTGGGCCCGTGTGCCCTGCAACTGCCAGTCCGGCCTACCACCGAGGTACCAGCGGTCCCAGGCTTGGGATCAGTACCTGCCGACAGCGATAGGGGTAAGTTGACTGCCCCAGGGGTGTCGGGTGTGAACTCCCCGGTGATCGTGGAGCCTGGTGACTCCAGAGGTAGGGTCACCCGGGCGATGGGCTCACCCCGTCATCGCGTCCTGGTGGAGGTGTCTCCCCCAGAAGATCTCTGCGGATCATGGAACGAATCCGACCTCATCCAGGTATCCGGTGTAGCGGACCGGAGCGACACATACTCCTGCCCGAGGAGTCTCCAAGCTTGGCCTTCTCAAGACCCGGGCCTACCCGAAGAAGTGGTGCCGTCCGCGGAAGAAGTCACCGTTAAAGGGATTGCTGGAGCGGACAAAGACTGTGTTGAGACCGCTCTGGTAGTTGTGGCCTCTCCCAGGTGCGCGATGGAGCGCTATGTTCGCCATGTGGTGGACCGAGGCAAGAGACTGAGCCTCCCTGTCTCCCATGAGACGAGACCGGAGGATCCGGCAAGGGTCAACACCCAGGACCCCGTACATTTTTTTTCTGCGAGAGGGAGAAGGTGGGTTGGTGCAAGGGAGAGGTCTTGAGCTCCAAAAGACTCACAGGAGTCAAGGTGGGATACCCTCACCCAATCTGTTAGGGGCACTCCACTCTGAGACTCAGCTGGCCTCGGGTATCCATGCGGGGATGTTGGGTACAAATGGGGAATTGCTTGTGTGTGATGTATCGGTTACAATGCATTTTCCATTATATAATCCACTGTATGGTTGCTACCCAAGCGAGGGCGTTGGGATTCTGTGAAGGGGAGAATGTAGCCCCGAGGTAAATTTGAGCTTTCTGGCCCCTCTCCGCGAGTGCCGTGTGGTAGCGGGTGCCGCCGGAGGCTGCGACGGACCCGCCGGCACTTCGCGAGGGTGGGGGCCAGTGCAGGGAGTAGCGCATTGTCCTGCGGTGGAAGCTGGTTGCCGGGGACGCGACCGGGCCGTCGCTAGGGCCGCGATCGCGTTGCCACCGGCCCGACGGCTTGAGGAGAGGGCGCCGCCATTGCGCGTTAGTTCGCGCATGCGCAGTAGGGCGAAAGCGCAAGGTAGGATCCCCAGTGCAGGGAATATAGATACATTTCCCGGGCTTTGCACGCGTCAGTCAGGAAGAGGCAGAGGAAGGAGTAGGAAGGGTGTAGGGAGCGAGTGGCTCCTGCACCAGGTAAGGGTTCTCCTTAGGTCCCCAGGCAGGCCCCAATTCCCGGTAAGGGCAGGGGGTAACTGAAAAGGGACGGCCCTAGATAAGGAGGTTACCCTTAAGTGCGGAAGGTGCAGTTTGGCAGTGCCACAGCGGATAGGGCTGTGCGCACTGGCAAATAGGCACAGCGTGCAAGCAGTGGATTTGCTGCGGGATTCAGGTGGCTGTGTGCGAGTGCAGCGTGTGTGAATACCTGCAGGCTGACAGTGTGAGCTGTGTGTCTGCTGCAGGTGTTAGGAGTAGCGAGTAGCTAGAGAGTTACAGATAGGGCTGGGTAGCTAGGGGAGGGGGGGCAGGTTATTGTTCCACAGGCCCTAGGAGTTTTCCCCAAGCCATCCCAGGTTGCGGTTCATCAGGGACAGGCCCTAGGTTAGGGTTCCTGTCCTGATAGGGTTAGTTAGGGATAGCGGCGGTTGCTGTTCCCGTGATGCGGTTGGTGTTGCCGTGATTCGATTGCTGTTCCCGGGAAGCGGTGGGACCCTCGTTGGGGTCCACGGAGAGAAGTACCTGGATAGGATCAGGCGGACGTCTGACCCTTTTAGAAGTGTGTTGCGGTCCCGAGCATCGGAGTGCTCGGAAGGTACTTCAGTATTATAAGTGCACCAACTGGGCCCTAGCTTAATATAGTGACTGCGCAGTCACCCACGACCTCCGTAGGAGTACGGGACACTGGGTGTGGGGTATCACAGGACACTGGGTGGGAACACCAGACATTGGGCTGAGGTGATGCGGATAGAGCATCAGGTTATGTTATGTTATGTTATGTGATGTGTGACATGTCGTGTTAGTAAAGTGTTAGTATTTTATCTATGAGTGTTATTGTATTTCTTACCCAGGGCTATCTTTCATAACGGGGATCCTGGGTAAGTGGAGGCACTGCACCAGGTAATGGTAAGGGTTTCCCCAGGCTCCCAGCTAGCGGAGGCTCAGATCTCCTGGAGCCACAGGTGTGATACAGTTACCAGTAGTCCCTTAGAGCAGGTGTGTTGAGGGGAAAGGAACCGGTTAGACCACGAGGGGCCAATGTGAGATTGGGTGGGTCCGGCGGTTCACAAAAAGGGCTACATGTATAAAATTGTAATGACTGTATCTTACATGTTTTAAATAAGAGATGTTTAATTTAATGTGAACTTTTGATTTTAATTTGCCATTTAATATTATAATGGATTATAATTATAATATATTATAATATAAATCATTATTTGCACTTAATGTTTTACACTAAAATTATGTATTTTATCACATAAAATTTAAGTTGTTTATATTAAATTCACAGCAATTGTTTTGCTATGTTTTTCTAATTATCACTAAGGCATAATTAATCACATATGACTAATTAATTCCAATTAGTCATTTAAATCAAAAATACTTATCACCAATTCACATATACTATTAATTTTGTATTTTTATCTGCACTAAAAATATATATATATATGTAACAAGATTTCTGAATATTGTGTGTATAGACTGTAACAATTAGATCACCCATTTAACTTGTTTTCACTTGTACACTTTGATGTCACATCAGATGTTGACCATTAGAATGTCATAGGATGACTAATGGCTAAGGTTCGCAGATCTACTATTTGAAATACTTTAGAACCTTTTAAGAAGTTCACGCGCATTCAATTAAACTTAATGTGAAGATCGAGGGGAGTTTGCTTCTAGGGGAGGAGTGGATTGGATGGAGAGAGGCTATATATTGCTATGAGCCCTTCAGTGCCAAACTACGGAGCCTGTGGAAGCCCAAGAAAGGGCGGAATGCGTAGCTCAATACCTAGAAGCATTTTGAACTTGTTCGGCCACAGTCGGGAGCAGGAAGTAGGAGCTTAGCACAACGCCCGGACACGGGCAGAGTTAGCTGCGCGCCTGACGCCCTGCGAAAATTTCCCAGAGACTGGCCATTTTTTTCTTTGTTATTGACACTTATGTCGGTTAGACTAAGTGCTTTTTAGATTATTTTTACATGTTTTTGTTTTATTAAAGATAGAGTTGGCTTACGATATTTTTGAGTCATTTTTTTAGCCTTAACAGCACAAAGACTGATTCTCCTTGAAGGCAGTGTTGGACCTACAAGGGGGAACTTAAAGATACCAAACTCCAGTGTGAGCTCACACATGGCCGTGTGAGTATCTCTGTTTATCGTTTTTTATATATCCCCTACCCTTTGAATTTGTTTTCCAGTACCTAAGTCCTATACCTGAACTTTTTCTTGTGAGGAGGATAAAGACACCTCCCCCAGGAATACACTCACACTTGCCCGTGTGAGTGCTGGCCGTACTTTCTGCTTTGAGTATTTACCAAAATTGGAATAGGTCTTGTCATACTTTATCAGTATTTGTTCCTAAATCTCGTTGTTTTGACCCTTATTCATTTGCTCCGAGGGTGACACTACAATCGAAACTCGTTGGGAGACTGAAGAGGTGACGATTTAGACGAAGGAAAAAGGACTTCTACAAAAGGAAGATACGGGAGAAAGAAGAAGAAAAAGAAGGAAGGAGAAGGAAAGTAAAGAGACCTTGATGTGACAGCATTTACACAAGGCCGTGTAAGTGCTTATTATATTCTACACACCATTATCCCCATTTATATTAGCTCAGGAATATTTGGCCCAAATTATATTGAATCTACTTCTCCCATCATTTCTCAAACCTGTGCTCCCCCTTTTCTCTTGCATTTCTGTACTTACAAGGATCCTGGATAGGTCCTACAGGGGTTTTAGAGTCACAGGAAGAGACCTGGAAGCGGATGGGAACCTTATATACCACATAAGGTTGTTATGTTCTGAGAATTATCTTTTTATTATTATTATTCCGTGTACATTCCGTCTAGAAGGAGCGCCCGGGTTCTTTCCCAATACCATTGTACAAGGAGGAATCTTTATACAGTATAAACATGTTTTAGCATTGCCAATGGAAAATATGGGATTTGTGTGATTTATTGTATCATTTTGTTTTATGCTGATAAACCATCACTGCTAGTATCAGTGAATGTGTCCTCCTAATAGGTAGAGGGCGGTGCAGCAGTTTTATCAATCCTGCTTTTTGCTGATGGTGGTAAGAGTCTAGTGGTACAGGAAAAATAATCAGGATGCCTCAGGTGTATCCACTTGTATTAGTGGTCAAAATAAATGTTTTAATAGAATCCAACTAAAAGGCACATCTTCTGACTTTGTTTGTGGTAGCAAGATCTCAGTCTTCATCGCCTTTATCTCCTCTTCAGAAACAATGTACAAACCCAACAATTCACTAGTGTCTTCTCAATGTTTTCACCCAGGAGTGAATATACCTATAAATAACCACTAGGTGGATTCATCCTCCATTAGCTCAATGAAGGAGCTCATC
Source organism: Ascaphus truei (assembly GCF_040206685.1). Taxonomy (NCBI): domain Eukaryota; kingdom Metazoa; phylum Chordata; class Amphibia; order Anura; family Ascaphidae; genus Ascaphus; species Ascaphus truei. The sequence goes on from NC_134484.1 coordinate 145,914,775, forward strand.
CTATTATCATTATGCACTTGCTAATATTAGAGGTATAAGTTATACAGTCCCAATACTTGTTCAAAGCTGCAGTTCAAGCAATATCCGACATGTGTTTTTTTTTTAATCAGCTCTGTACTATGAGAAAATACTTGTGGCATTTAAAAAAATGTAAAAAAAAAAACAATTTTAAAGACGTTTTTAATCTATTCTAATGTAACAAGCATTTTTGTTCCTATAGCAACCATTTACAAAGTCACAACCCCTTCCCCTTCTGAAACAGCATCCCCCTTTTTGAGCCCTGCCCTCTCTAGCAATGAACCAATTGAATCCAGTACCTGCCTGGTCACATGATCTTCCTCACAGAACTTTGGCTGTCAGTGCAGCAGAATAGGACCCAACATGCATTTAGTGAATCCCAAGCGAATCTTCAGCGATCACTACAGGAGAACGGATCGATCAGAAAATTAGCTAATCACTTGTCAGTGTGTAGATTGTATTGATGCACATATTGAATAAAAAAATTATAAAAAATGTAAACAACAGCTTGAGCGGCAGCTTTAATACACTTCTGCTACTTTGTGTGCATTACTGTACTGCACGAGTAACGCAGTCGGAGTAATAAAATACTGTAGGTCAAGAAGTCAAAAGGATAATATTGATCTAGTCTACATTGTAAGCTCGTTCAGACAGATCTGAAGCACCTATTCCCCGTATGTATCACATCTCATGTTATTTTGTTGCATCTGCAGTATTATTGCTGTAAGCACACTTTGTAAATGTATGGCATTATACAAATAGATATACACAAATACTATACATGTAAAGTGATGAGAACATGATGGTGACATTAAACAATATTGTATATACTGACAGATGCACATCCAGTTGATCCGAAGCACTTTTTGTCATATTGCTCTAGTTTGATTTTCATACTTATCACAAATTAACAGATTACCAGAGCTTCTACCAAAAGTCCAGATAATTTGAAGTGCAGAGAGTCTGTGTGTTGTTGTCTTCAAAGAGCTGGATTCCTCACCCCCTTAAGTTTCTGCCAGGGAACCTCCAAATATATGCAAGCTACAAAAAAGACAACACACAGATCTCTTAAATTAAGTAAAAGATATATTAGGCCAAAAAGCCCATATTCTTACTTACAAGTAAGAAATGAATAGTGCAGCATCAGAGGTATGACGTCTCCGCATTAAAGGACACTGTTCCATGAAAGTGTATATTCACAAAGTATACCTCGTTAATATTGTCTTTATGTGGGTCACCTCATATTATCCATGTGTCCTCCTCGATGTAATCGCGTCAGGGGCCGCCGGTTGGTTACCACGTCTCAGGAACGCTCGGGAACGCTGCCGTTGCCTGTAAGAGCAGGGTCCTTCCGCGCTATACTCCTTCAAGCTCTTCCGGATTCCGTGCCCTGTGCTGACGTGTTTGCGTCTGACGTCAGACGTATACCAGCAAATAAACAAATTAGACAGTGAAATTTTCCAGAAGTTTGTCATTTTTTTTTTTTTAGAACTATTGATTTAATATATTACTTTGCCCCTCGTTCCCTCTAGATTGTAAGCTCTCATGAGTAAGGCCATCATTACCTTTTGTATCATAATCATCATCACCATCCTTTATTTTTTTAACTAAATACAGGCCTCCACTTAAGGGGGCATCGCTATACTTTACAGTCAGTTTGAGAACAACTACAATTAAATACAATTATTTTGTTACACACGAGACAGACAGGACAAGCCAGAATTATAATAATACATGGTTGCATTAAATGAACAAAGGCTATACATTCAGTTTGCAGACATTTCATGGACTATTAGAGATATGGTTATGCGCATAAGTAACATTTACAGACAGGATTAAAATAGTGTTACAGTAGAAGAGGTAGGACACCCCTGCAATGTGGTAAAAGAGGCCCTGCCTCAAAGAGTTTACAGCCTTTAAGGCGGGGTAAATTGATACATTGGATACAGGGGATGAGAGGGCTAGTGAGTTTCAGAATGTAATTGAGCAGCTGTAACATTACCATACCTCAGCGTAAGGCAGCAAACGGCGACACCATTTGGCTGCCCTTCGGCTGATGCCTTTGGGGTGACCCAGGTGTTATGTCCCAGAGATTCGTTGGTAGAATTAAACAGCAGTCTAGCACAGTACTGGACCTCACAGCAGACATGCAGGGGAGGGACTGATGAGCCAGGTTGTCTTTGAAGCATCTCTTTTGCTCTTGCTGTTAAGCCCTTCCATGCTGGCAAAGTGAAGAGGGGCAGTGAAGGCATATTGGGAAGTCTCTCTGAGGGAGACGCCTTATGGGCAACTCGGGTGTTATGTGCCAGAGATTCTCTGCTATCTGTTTGCTCTTGTCTGTCCTTATTCTGTTTATGTAATTTACATAATTCTGTACCCCCCCCCCCCACCCCACCCCCCCCAACCCACTCCTGTACCGCGCTGCGGAATATGTTGCCACTTTACAAATAAATGATAATAATTTAAAATTCTTTTTTGGACAGGTTTCTTGAAAATGACCAAATTTTGCCGTTTTCTATAAACTGTTTTGTAACTCATCCCCGGTTACTTAAACTTTGCAGCGGCTAATTTCTCTTGTAGAATCTGCAAAACCAAACCCCCAGGGGGGATAAAGTGCAAAGTCCCTTAATCAGTGCACAAGTACTAAAAGGCCAAAAATAATTGCTATTAATATAGCAGTAGATGGGTCAAATGGCCCGAGGTAGACACTATTATGGTAGTTGGTATAGTATAGTAGAGAGAGTGTTGATAGATTTGAGGGAAAGCAGTGAAAATGAGTGAACAATGGGTGGGGCAAAAAGTGGCCTTTAATTGGTATGCTCATAAAATCAATGATATTAAGTAGCTCATAAAATAATGACACAAGTCTTAAGTAATAAGGTGATGTGAATAGATAAATAAATGAGTAAATAAAACCCTTTTCATAGTTTATCCGAGAGACAGTACCTCCACTAGCAGTGTTAATAGAGTGTGGACTGGCCTAGTAATTAGGCTTACTCAGAGACTGTGACTAGCACAGGGCAATAGTAAAATCAATACAGTGTAATCTATATAATCTAGTTGCAACAAAATAACACGATGGTATCAACTGTATATTCGGAAAACTGAGTCTATTCCTTTGGTAGAGGGGAACCTGACTTATAGGTAATCACTGTCCACAAATAAATAATAGTTTCCTTGTAAGTTAAAGAATGCCGTTTGACAGCCAAACTCACCCTAAAGATGAAAGTGTAAGGGATACCTGTCCACAAGTGTCTGACTGCTCAGCAGGATTTATCCTGAATGTACTAGTGCCCTATTTCACAGGTGATATTAAGATGTTATAGCACACTGATCACAATTATACAGGTGTGAGAGATGCTATTTAGCAGCCAGTTGTCCAAATAATAACCAATTTGCAAATGATACCCTTCTACAATTGGCAAGTCCACAACTACCTGGGTATAGTGAATACAATAAAGATAAAAAGTACTGCATACCAACCAATTACTGTCTAATTGGCCAGGAGGTAAAGGTATAGAAAAACAGTGCCAGAACATTAGCCTCAGATGACTATCAGGGAAGACAAAATGCAGTTTTGCAGCCAAATCATAGGATAATGCCCCATAGAGGAAGGGATATCGGATTATAGGGCACCCTATGTATGTTTAGAGAAGGAAGTGCTGTTTAGCAGTCAATGGTGGATCCAATATCCTAATAAATTAGATGTGGGGGCAGCAGAGATCCCTATCCTAAGTGTATAGTGTGAATCTGTCACAAATGGGCAGAACGGAGGTACCGCATCCGTGGAAATGTCCGCGCTTAAGATCCCGAAGCACTCATTTCGCGTATCAAGCACGCTTTGTCGTAGGGAACTCAAGCGCTGACGCCAAACGTTAAGGGGTAGCACACGCCGGCACTCCTCACTTGGCTGCAGTGTTTTCCACGGATACGGTACCTCCGGTCTGCCTATTTGTGACAGGTTCACACTATACACTTAGGATGGGGATCTCTGCTGCACCCACACCTGATTTATTAGGATGTTGGATCCACAAAGGTGATTAGCGTCACGATGCCCTCGCGTTAACCTGAAAAACATAGGATCGCTAACTTTTAATGGACATCTGGCTTACTCATATGCTAATCAGCCATTCATCTAAAAACGCAGATCCACAAACCTTCGTTCATGTTATCACATGGAAATAACGTTACGATAAATTGGTCAGATCAAAACCTGCCGTTACTCATATACAGATAATCATTATCATAGCGTTATTTCTGGGAATAGCATACAAGGAAAAGGTCAGGTCTTAACTGCTACCCACATGATTGTAGGATTTAACTCTTTCATTACATCTGTCATACAAAGATATGTATATTATGGAACATATTAATGTCTGAAACACATCAACAGATCTGATATTGTGCCATGTTCATGTAATAAACTATACTGTGGTTTATAGTGATTAAATGGAATGTTGGATATGATTTTCTGGCATATTATGGCATATAAATGTAGCCAGGTCCCCTCTGGCTCCCCGGTCCTCCGTTTTCCACCCCTTACCTTTGCTGCTGTGGGGGGCTGTTGCGGGTGGTGACGGGCTTTCCGGCGGCGCCCTATGCAGGGCGCTGCCATGTTTGTTATGCGTGCACTCGCGGCGGCCATGTTACGATTGGCCGCGCATGCGCAGAACGGATAGCATGCGCAGTGGCCATTATGGAGCTTCGTGCATGTGCAAGAGGTGAGGTGCTGCCGGGGGGGAAAGGGGGGAAGCAATCAGGTGCACAACAGTTGCGGCCCATAGATAGGGCGAGCGATCGCCAGAGGCTCCAACGGCTCCCTTTGCAGGGTGCCGCCACTTTGTAGTTGATTGCGCGTGCGCAGAACTCGCGCAAGCACAGTAGGACCCCACGAGGGCGGCTAATAGGGAAAGGCTCAAGACAGGGACTACAAGTCCCAGGAGCCTCGGGAATGTCACATGCTGCGGCTTAGTCAATAGGGTGGCTGCATTTGCAATTAAGGCCTTTTCAGTGCGAGGGAGCTCGCCCTGGCAGTTTTGAATAGGGACAGTTAAGAGAGGCTGCAGGCTACATGTTGCTAGGCAACCAGTGAAGCTTGAGAGATGACAGTTTTAGTCAGTTGAGGGAGACAGTTAAGATTAGGACAGTTAAAGGAGATGAGAGTTATAACTGTGGAGAGACACAGTTAGCACAGTTAAAAAGGAACAGTTCTCTTTATCCCTTAAAAAGGGATAATATTATTACAGTATTATTTATTAGTTCAGGCAGTTAAGGGAGAGACAGTTGAGGAGTTAGGAGTGGATTATTGAGCTAGAAGATTGTGAGTCAGTGTGCTATGAGATAAGAAGCCAAAAGATGTGTGGTGGACTAGAGGCATATACTGACCCAGAAGTACTGATCCTGATCCTGAATGGGAAGGGGCACAGAGGGAACTTGCCCTGAAGAGAGCATTATACAGGGAACCTGTCTAATGAAGTATTGTGCTCTGTATGAGAATATTTGATCCTGTGCAAGCCTGGAACTGTTGTGCCTGACAATTAAATACCTGTGAGTTGCAAAAGATCCTGGCGCCCTATTTCTTATCTTGTACTCCCACCCACCAACTACTCTCCATTACAGCCAAGGCCTGAACCCACCAGAAGGAACCCTGAGATCACAGGTAACTGACCGAGGAGCTAACACTCTAATCCCATCGGGAGCGGAGCAGAACCCTGTTTACACATGTACACCCTACCCCCCTCTGCCGGGGGGTGGGGGGTAGGGGTGTTACATAATATTGACTGTATTAAGTATGGGTGTACAATAATGTACCTACACATTATAACAATAATTACCAAGAGACAGAAATTGAGAATAAAACTTTTATTCGCACTGTTAATTCACTGTGTGTGAAAACGAAAGGCAGAAATAAATAAAAGAAACAACAATAAACTAAAAGCTATACAATGTCAATATCTCTTTTGGTTTCGCAGCCAAACTCCTGGTGTAAGATCTGCCACACCTCAATCTAGGCACAGGCACTGTAGGTGGCGTAGGAGCGACATGACAGATGATGGAAGAGGTGGATTTGCTACTACCATTGAGACCCCTGATGTGGGCAGGAACTCTCGAAACAGTATTGAGGATGCTCGTTGGCTCTCCAGGCCCTGCTGGATAGCCCATGTCAGGCCATTGATAGCTGTTCCATGCCCTTCAGCAATACACTGCTGTGTGGGCGCATTAAGTTGGTAGTGATGCAGTTGTGATGGCGTGCTGTGTGATCCATGCAGCGTGATGTCTGCTCCAACCATGTCAGCTGCGCAGTTATGCTCCTGAAGCCTGACCTCTCCATATGAAGCAGCATCTGCTGATGCACCACAATTGTACCTTCATCCAGGCATACTGCAGTATGCTGCCTCGGTCCAGCAGTAGTTGCCGGAGGAACAGCAGCCGTATGTGCAGGAGATGCGACCTCAGGAACAGGAGCAGCAGCAGCTGGAGGACAAGCAACACAGGCAACTGTGGCAGCAGGTGGTGTGACTGGAGCAGCTGGTGGTGCAACTGGGGTAGCAGAACCTATGGCAGGGGCAGCTGGAGGAGGCATCTCATAATCCTCTGGAGGAAGTTCGGTGAGGATGAGGGTTACCATCTCCTCACAATGGTCTGTCTGCTTGATGGTCCTGGAAACAAAAAGTCCTATTATAATCAAATACAGTCATATTAAACAAAATAGACATTACAAGAAATAAAAACATAAAAACTAAGCCATTACATCCATTGATTGTCACTGTGGCTATATAGGCCCTCAATGGTATCCTAAATAGCCACATTGGCAATCAATGTAGACATTAAATAAAAGTATTACTTACCCCTGCCACGATAAAGGTCGTCATTCTGGGGGGCCCCGCACATTAACCCAATAAAGGGCCGATGCTCAACTATAAAAAAAACACCAACAATCCCAGCTCATAGGCCAATAAAAATAAAAACACGAAATGAATGCAAAATAATTAATTCCAGATGGCACAACAATAAACCATTCGGAAACAATAAATCCCTGCCTGATGGCACAAAAATAAACAAAACATTGAGAACATGTCAAATAGATCCAGGCCCGATGGCCTTCTTCCAATCCGCTGCCATCCAGGATGAAGGCAGATGGATCCTCAACTTGACCCAAAGTAATGGATCCTTTGTTAATTGAAGAGCAGTCTCTGGAGTTTTTTTTTTTTATTATTATTTTGTTAATTTCTTGAAAGCTGTCTTCTTTCTTCATCTATGATGTTGATTCGTAGTCGTCTTCCGGTGAAATAAGATGTTCCAGGCTTTATACCTGTATAAGGCCTGTGACATCACATTAGACCAGTCAAATGGCACACCAACCAATCCTATTGGTTGATGTAACATGTGATCCAATTCATTTTGGTTGAGAATGACCTCTCAAGTCTAAACCAAAACTTATGGAATCACATGGTACATCAAGTAACCTGATTGGTTGATGTACCATGTGATTCCTTCCCTTTTTTGGGTGCTCTGAGGTCACCTTAAAGGCAAGGAATCACGATGGTACATGGCTGTTTGGTGTGTACCATGTGATTCCTTCCCCTTAACATCCTCAACATCACCAATAAAGGTAAGGAATCATATAGTACATAAACCAATCCGGCTGTTTGATCTACGTTGTGATTCCCTAAGTTTTAGTTGAGAGGTTATTCTTACCCGAAATAAATGGATGATAATATGGTACATCCACCAATAGGATTGGTGGATGATCACATGGTACATCCGCCAATAGGATTGGTGGATATACGATGTGACTTGCCTTATGTGACATCACAGGCAAAAGTGGTGAAATTACTTGTATCAAAGGACAACAACCCTTTGAAATAAATAGGATTTCTTTCTTTGGTGCTATTTTTTGCCCGAGAACTGCTCCAATTTTGCCCTGAAACATAAGCCCCACTGTCTGTACAATAACACTATAATTGCTAAATCAGCTGGAAATGTAACATCTGTAGTAATGTATTTCCTTCTAAGTTCCAAACCAGTTTTTTAAAGAAACTATCTGAATTTCATAATTGATGCGGAACCTCTGTGATTTGATTATCCAGTATGCATGGGGTTCACTGTGGGGGTGGGGTGGGGCCAAGGATATATAAAAACTGCACGAATCCATTTTATAGGCTAAAGATGTTAAATTCCGGGCATTATTGAAATCCCTGCTCTCTGATTGGTTAAAATTCCAATCAGTAATGGCCTGGAATTTTTGGCACACTGCCAAGTTTTTCAGCCAATCAGCTTTCAGTACTCGTTCACAAAGCGAGAGAGATCAGCTCTTTGACATGGGATGTGATTGGATAGGAGGCAGCAGCAAGGCACTGACTCCTCCCCCACCCTGCCTGCAGAGAGCTCTGCACAGGAGAGTGAGGAGAAGGTTTGTGTGTCTGTGTGTGTTTTGTGGGTGTAAAGAGGGCTGCAGAGTCTGTTTTGTTGGTGTGTGTCTGCTGTGTGTGTGTGTGTTTTGTGGGTGGAGGAGGAGGGAAGAGTGTTTTGTTGATTTGTGTGTCTGCAGTGTGTGGGTTTACAGGGGAGCTGCAGTGGGTGTAGAGTGGGGGCTGCTGGTGTGTTTTTGTGGATGTAGAGGTGGCAGAGTGTTTTGTTGGTTTGTGTGTGTTTTTTTTGGGTGCCGGGGGGCTGCAGTGTGTGATTTGTGGGTGGAGGAGAGGTTCAGAGTGTTTGTGTGTCTGCAGTGTGTGGGTTTACAGGGGGCTGTAGAGGGGGGGGCTGCTAGTGTGTGTTTTGTTGATGTAGAGGGGGCAGCAGTCTGTTTTGTTGGTGTGTGTGTCTAGAGTCTGTTTTGGGGGTGTAGAGGGAGCTGCAGAGAGAGTGTGTGTGTGTGTGTGTGTGTGTGTGTGTGTGTGTGTGTGTGTGTGTGTGTGTGTGTGTGTGTGTGTGTGTGTGTGTGTGTGTGTGTGTGTGTGTGTGTGTATAGAGGGGGCTGTGTGTATGTACAATTTCCTTTTAATAAACTTGCAGTAAAAGCATAAGAATGTAGCAATGCTGATAGAAATCAATGACTACAAAAGTGTATCTTTTTTATGAAAAATTTAAACAAAAAAGCTTACATTTAGCCAGTAATAGTAATAATAATATAATTATTGGCCCGTAATGCCCTGTTCTTCAGGGATTATTACTTGAGTAAAGCAGTGCCCATGGCGTACACAGCTCTTCCAGTATGGGTTTTGTTTGCGCCTGCGGCTTGGGGCTGGGAGCTTTTGCTGAGGTTTTTACGGTAAGATTAGTATTTCCACTTCCCGGTGCAAATTTCCCGGTTCCCAGGAAATATGATCCCTCACCGGGATCAAATTTCAAAGATTAGCAAAATCGGGAAATATCAGCTAATGGAGAGACAATACAACCAGGAAGTAAATTGCACATCCGCGATAACGTCATGTCATGCCATGTTGACAGAAGTAGGATCTCTGCACATGCACCGTACCGCAGCTTCATCTTGGATTGGTATCATCATGACATGGTGATGTGTAGGGGCAGGGTGTAGCCTGGGACATCACAAGAGGCTGGGCCCAAGAGGGAGTGTGCTCGCTGCGCATGCGCCATGCGCCATGCTGCTGCAGCTTTGAGTGACAAACATGATGGGCAGTGGGCTTGACTAAGGTCATGATGACAACACCAGGGAGGTGGAGATCAAAAAAGTAATGACAGGGGCAAGACCAGGGCACAACAATGACCCAAAAAAAGCTGTTTCGCTCCATTGGCTGATCACGTGACCACACACCACCAATCAATGCAAAGGATAAAATTCTGCAAATCCCACACTTTTGGAGGCAAACAGCAGGTATGTGTGCAGCACGCGTTAGCAGCACATGAATATTGTGGCAATTCATCAGTGAGCACAATAGCACATGATAACACTGACCCACCATTGATTTGGGGAGAGGGTGGGGGAGGCAACAAGGGGATGGCGGCTAGGGGCTTTAAAAGGAAGTCTGGCTGAGTGGCAAGCAACATGTTATGAGGAGGGGAGAGAAGAAATCTGAAGAATAGACTGTGGCTGATTGTGCTTGTAAGTAGCACACAGTCCACCCCACACACTAGTACAGTACATACACATTATTATTTCACTATTAGTACTTATTAATTAACTGACTTAATAAATATATATATATATATATATATAAACCCTAACCCTACAGTGGCTGTCTTACTGTCTGTGTAACCTGTAATCTGCTGATAATGGCTTTGGTGATGAAGTGATGTGATGCTGGTAAAAGTCCAGTAGTACTGTAATTCTCGAGACCAGAGTCAACCGGTTCCTTCCCTGTACCATATTAGCATCCATTTATTTTGGGTAAGAATAACCTCTCAACTAAAACTTAGGGAATCACAACGTAGATCAAACAGCCGGATTGGTTTATGTACTATATGATTCCTTACCTTTATTGGTGATGTTGAAGATGTTAAGGGCATGGAACCTATAGCAAGACCTATTCTAATTACAGGTTAAAAGGTGCTTTGTGTAAGGTCCTGTGTCCTCTTTGGATCCCCAAATCCAATTACAATTTGCAATTATTACAATTCCTATTGTGTTATCACACAATGAATGATCAACTTCTAGATGATGATACTGATGATGATAATGTCAGACAGAATAGTGAACATATTCAGGATACTCCTCCTAGATCAGCAAAGAGATTGAAAAAGTCTAAATCACCAGATCTTCCCCCAAAATGTTGTGCCTCTTGGTTGAAAGATAAAGATCAGTAATACTGGCTTGTCAATAAAGATAATAATGTGACCAACTGTCAGGTTTGTAATAAATAATTAAATGGTCTGTGGTGGCAAATGGAAGAAGCCTGACAGTTAAAATGGGGGAGCTTGAATGAATAAATACAAGGGAGCAGTATGATATCATAGGCATTACTGAAACATGACGGGATGAAACTCATGACTGGGCTGTTAATTTAGAGGGTTATTCCCTTGTTCAGAAGGATCAAGCAAATAGAAGAGGAGGTTGAGTATTTTTATATGTTAGACCGGATCTAAAAACCTATTATAAGGGATGATGTTTATAAAGGGAATGATGAAAATGTAGAGACCTTGTGAATCGAAATTAGCAGTGGAGGTAAAAGTAAGAAGAAAATGTTTGAAGGGATATGCTATAACTCACCAAATATATGTGACATAGAGGAAGCCAAAATACTTTTGCAAATGGAGAAGGCATCAAAACTAGGTAATGTTTGCATAATGGGTGATTTTAATTATCCAGAAATAGACTGGGGCAATGAGATTAGCATTACAGCAAAAGGAAACAAGTGTTTTTGGGGGTACTTAAACACAATTACATGACCCAAATTATTGAGGAACCAACACTGGATTTGGTTACATAGTTACATAGTTACATAGTAGATGAGGTTGAAAAAAAACTATGCTAAATTTAGACAACAGATATTTTATCATATATCTATACTTATTGATCCAGAAGAAGGCAAACAAAACCCCAGAGTCACATCATCCAATGATATCTCATAAGGGGAAAAATAAATTAATTCCTGACTCCAAGAATTGGCAATCGGATTAATCCCTGGATCAACATCCTTCCCATGTATACAGTACTTATTTGGTATATCCCTGTATACCTTTCCTATCTAAAAAGATGTCCAACCTTTTTTTGAACAAATCTATTGTATCTGCCATCACAGTCTCCATGAGTAATGAATTCCACATTTTAACTGCCCTTACTGTAAAGACTGGTGATATCAAACAAAGTAGAAGTAATACCCAAATGTTCCTGGACTTGAATATTTGATAACAGTGATCATAACATGGTCTCATTTGAAATAAATGATCAAAAACTATATTACATGGTTTCAACAAAGACTTTACATTTTAGACTGGCAAATTTTAATAAACTGAAGAATAATCTACAAGGAATACATTGGGATAACGTTTTTGCAGGAAAAATGTGCAAGAATAATAAAGGCCATCTTTAAAACATCATTAGAAATGCACCCTTATCGGTGTATGCCCTTGGGTAATAAATATAAAAGAAACAAGTCTAAACCAATGTAGCTAAATAAGCAGGTAGGGGAGTAAATGGCAAAGAAAAGGCAGGCATTTAGATTCTTAGGGGCCTATTCTACTAGCTTCAATATGTGAGTTATCGACTGTTTTGAGCACTTCTCGAGCGAGTTTGCATGTGTAGCTATTCAGAAAGCTCTGATAACATGGCAAACTCGCTCGACACCTGCTTCTTCCCGATCGATAGCTATCCCGCTCAGACAAACCTAGCGGAACCTCAAAAAATGCTCAAACTCGCATTTTTTGAGAACTCATGCTATTTAGGAAGGACCAGACCATTCCAGGGTGCCACGAACCCAGGAACCCACCATAGGCTGGCCCCTCAACAGACACCAACCCAGAGACTGGCATGAGGGCATCCTGCTTTCAGGTACTGCTTTTGGACTTTGGGGTCTTGGGTTCGAAAGAGGTTTTTCCTCCCAGCCCTGCAGATAGGGAGTGGGGATGTGAGTTAGCCCTTACAAAGGGATAAGTTGTTTATTCCTTTGTGTGTTTATATATATATATATATATATATATATATATATATATAGCCTTAAACTAACACTTAAAATCATGGGCTGAATAAATGCCACTGTTTAATTTCTCCAAAATGGTCTCCCTGGTTGTACCTCTCCACATGTCTCGTACAGGCTGCAACTTCAAGGGTGGCAAGATGGGATCCGCGATGTTTCTGGTATTTTCTTCCAAGCAGCGGACACCCATTCTGCAAGTTTTGATGCAGATGCCCTCTTAATTTTACCAGAAGGTGTCAAAGGAAGGTTTTCGGATAGCAACCATGACTCATACTCTTTCCTTAGATGATCTTTAAACGGTTTGTTCACAGAAACATCGAGGGGTTGAAGTTGGCTAGTCATGCCTCCAGGAACAACCACCAAGTCACAGCGCATTCTGGCGAGCTTATTCTTTATCTGTTCAGATAAATGTCCACGAAATGCATCAAGAACCAACATACTGGGTGTGTTACGTAGGGCTCCTGGACGTCTACTCCAGATGATTTTTACCCAGTCTTCCGTCAGCTCAGCTGTCATCCATCCATTTTTTTGTGCACGCACAATTACATCTGTGGGAAAGATCTAATTCTTGGGTATGGTTTTGCGGTTAAAAATGATATAATGCTGCAACTTTCGGCCATCGGCAGTAATGCATAGCATCACAGTGACACGCTGCTTTTCATAACCCGTGGTCATGATCTTGACCTCTTTAGCCCCTTTAGGATTGACAGTGTAATTTCTGGGCATATCGAAGTATACCGGGGTTTCGTCTGCATTTCCAATTTGGTTAAAATCATAGGTTTTTTTCTTTCTTAAGTCAATGACATATCGCTGGAAGTTAAGCAGCTTCTCTTGAACGTCAGCTGGAATCTTTTGACAGATAGATGTTCTGCACCTGAGTGATAGTCCTTCACGACGCATGAATCGGTCACACCAACCTCTCCTTGCTTTGAAAATTGTGTACAGGCATACCCCGCATTAACGTACGCAATGGGACCGGAGCATGTATGTAAAGCGAAAATGTACTTAAAGTGAAGCACTACCTTTTCCCCACTTATCGATGCATGTACTGTACTGCAATCGTTATATACGTGCATAACTGATGTAAATAACGCATGTGTAACAGGCTCTATAGTCTCCCCGCTTGCGCACAGCTTCGGTACAGGTAGGGAGCCGGTATTGCTGTTCAGGATGTGATGACAGGCGCATACGTGAGCTGCCGTTTGCCTATTGGGCGATATGTACTTACTCGCGAGTGTACTTAAAGTGAGTGTACTTAAAGCGGGGTATGCCTGTAATCTATTCCGAGAGATTTGGCAATTTATACAGCTTTTACTTGCATTGCCTGACTTGTGACAGCCAATCCTCTTGCACGTGCCTCAATGACAAAACGAAGCACAGCTTCATCTACTTGTGGGTATCTTCCCTTCTTAGGTCCTGTAAAGCACTTGGTTGTTGCTTTGCAAACAAATATGGCAGTGCGGTCCTTCCTCCAGCAACTAATATTTGCTTCATTTATAGTAAATTTACGTTCCGCAGCTCTATTTCCGTGCTCATCAGCGTACGCAATAACTTTGCGTTTCAATGCTGCATCATAGTGAAGTCTTTTTGATGACATTTTACGGTAAGTCACAGTGCACTACACTACACTTCACTATAAAGTACACTGCACAACAGCAAACTGCGTAACACTGCACACTGCGCAACAGTACACTGCGCCACACTGCAACAGTAAACTGTGCAACACTGCACACTGCAACAGTAAACTGCGCAACACTGCACACTGCACAACAGCACACTGCGCAACACTGCAACAGTAAGCTGCGCAACACTGCACAACAGTACACTACAGTATACTACAGTACAACTTTTCTCCTTAGCACTACAAAGAGGATACTGCTCAGCATTATGGGAGCTGCGCTGGGGATGCTGTACTTACTGTATGTTGAGTGACAGGTGCTCCTCAGCTCATCTTCCCCTCCGGCTGCATTCACACGTTCCGGCCAGGGGGAGTGGTAGAAGCACTGACAGCCGTGGGAGGAGGAGGAGGAATGGGAGAGGCAGTCTGCACATCTACAGCAGCATAGCCCAGCTGATCGTGGGCCGTGCCGAGGGACAGAGGGGGGGGGGGGCGGAATGGGTAATTCAGCCGGTAGAAGAGGCATGTCTCCCGCGCACACGGGGTGGGGGTGAGGGAGGAGGGATGGGAGAGGTGACCGGCAGCAGCACAGCCCAGCTGACCGTGGGCCGCGCCAAGGGAGAGAGATCGGGGCGGAATGGGTGATGCTGGTTGAAGAGGCAAGTCTCCCGCGCACGGGGGGGGGGGGTGGGTCGAAGTAGGAAGGATGGGAGAGGCGACCGGCGGCACCTCTACAGCCGCACAGCCCAGCTGATCGCGGGCCGCGCAGAGGGAGATAGAGAGAGGGGAGGGGGGGGAATGGTGAGTGTAGCTGGCGGTAGAAAGGCACTTCTACCGCCAGACAGCTGATAGTTGCGAGGGAGGGTGTGCAATGAGAGAGACAGCCGGACAGCTGACAGTCGTGGTGGGGGTAATATGAGAGGCAGCAAGCATCTCCTTATGTGGGGGGGCTGGCACTTCATTATGGCAAAAAGGGTCGTGCGCGCGTGGGGAGGGACGGACGCACGTGGTGCAAGCAGCCGACCACCGCATGGATGGTAGAACGCGGAAAGCTGCTGTGGCTTTTTCTGCAGCGACCCCTACCTGTTTTTTTTTACAGTATATCGATTGTAAGACGCAGTCCTATTTCAGCCACGTGAAAAAGGGAAAAAACCTGCTTCTTACAATCAAGGAAATACGGTAATAATAATTGTTTGTTCTTGTATAGCGCTGCTAGTTTTACGTAGGGCTTTACAAGAGACATTTTGTTAATAGAGACAGTGCGGGCATGGATTGCCACAATGACAATAAATGGGCAACCTGAAGATAAAAAAAACACCAAATAAAATACATTACATTTAAATAAAAAACATTTGCCAAAAAAGCCATTGATTGTCAATGTGCTTATCTATACCCTTAAAGGGGCATAGATAAACACACTGCCAGTCAATGGGTATCCTAAAAGAAAATACACAATTTAATAACATATAATCAATGTGTTTCTTACCTTTGCCAGTATAAACATTAATTCTCCTCATCCAGCAGTGGCACCAACTCTTGCCCCACGATGCAATGATCCTCAGTAGCATGATGCAAAGAAATCCATGATCCTCAGCACCATGATGAAAAGAAGTTCATGATCCTCAGTTGCTTGAAGGAGGCGCTCTGGTGAGTAGTTCTTCTTCCTTCTCTTCTTTTCTTTCTTCTCCAACAGGTCCAGGAGATGTTGATCTGATGACTTCTTGGGGTCAAATGAGACAGGACAGACCTTATATAAGGCCTGTGATGTCACATTTGACGGACAAATGGTACATCCACCAATCCGATTCTTGGAAACTATTGTTTCTTCACTGCCCTGTCAGATAACCTCGTAGATCAGTGGTGGATAACAACCGGAAAAAGGGCTGCTGTGGGCGCGACCTTCACATACGTCCGGTGATCCCAAACGATTTGCTCCTGCCGTCAGGGCTATTAGTGCTGAGCCTTTCCTCTTGAAATTGCTTTCACGTTGATTATACATTGGTGCTGCTGTTTGCAACGTTGTATGTTCACGAATAAACAGGCGATTTACAAATTAAATGGGGAAAAATTAGAAGAATCCTTGATGAAGGATTTAGGAGTGCTTGTAGACAGCAGGCTTAGCAATAGTGCCCAAAGTCATGCAGTAGCTGCAAAGAAAAACAAGATCTTATCTTGCATTAAACAGGGAATGGATGGAAGGGAATTAAGTATAATTATGCCCCTCTATAAAGCATTAGTAAGACCACACCTTGTACAGTTTTGGGCACCACTCCATAAAAAAGACATTATGGAACTAGAAAAAGTGCAGAGCGGAGCCACCAAATTAATGAAGGGGATGGAAAATTTTACTTATGAGGAGAGGCTAGCTAAATTAGAGTTGTTTAAATTAGAAAAGAAACGTCTAAGAAGGGTTATTATAACTATATACAAATATATTTGGGGACAATACAAGCAGCTTTTCAAAATAACTATTCATTCCAAGGGCAGTACAAACGACACAGGGTCATCCATTAAAGGTTGGAGGAAAGGAGAATTCACCAGCAACAAATTAAATGGTTCTTCACAGTAAGAGCAGTTAAAATGTGGAATTCATTAGCCATATAGATTGGGATGGCATATACAATAGATATGTTCAAAAAAAGATTGGACATCTTTTTAGAAAGGAAAGGTATACAGGGATATCCCAGATACGTAAACATGGGAAGGATGTTGATCCAGGGAGAAATCTGACAATATTTGGAGTCAGGAAGGAATTTAATTTCCCCCTTATGAGACAGCAATAGATGATGTTGCATTGGGGTTTATTTTTTTTTTTTTGCCTTCCTCTGGATCAACATACTTTATCCTATTGTAACGGGTATTCCCCCACCCAATCGCATATAGAGGGTATCTGAGGGGGAACCTATATGTTACCAGGTGTGGTGCGTATACCTGTAGGTTCACAGGAGGCCTGAGCCTCCACTGATGGGAACCTGGGGTGCTTCTCTGGAACGTTTCATCGGTCAGCGCCTCCACCTATGTAGGATTCTAGGAGTGTAGAATGGCCCTCACATAGGAACATCCATAAAGTAACTAGCCCACACCAAAGGTTATGGCTAAAAGAGTTTACTATAGGGATCAGTAACATAACACGCAGTATCATAATATAGAGTATCAACAGCTCTATGCATAACAAAACATACATTGGGTGCAAGGGCACCGATATCCCCTTGGTTAAGGCCCTTGGCCTCTCCGCCCAATAGTAACCCAACCATACAGTGCCCACAATAATCGGGTGCTCGGCACCAGTGTCCCAGTGTCCTGGACCCCCACCCAGATGTGTGGCAGCGCTGCTCACGTGTGTATAGTTGGTGCACTTATAGATACCTGCCCGGGCACACGTCTGTGCCCGGGTGTAAAGTTCTTCAAAAAGGGTCTGATGCAGGAACAGGAATCCACCTCTGTGTGAGGTGTCTCCCTCGTGGAGCGTCTCACCCACAGAATGTCTCTTGCAGTAGAGCCTGTCTGAGCCCAGGCGCAGACCGCGATCACCGCGTGCAACTGGCACCGGTGATATCACATAACACTGTACTGTAGAAAGCAACCCCCCCTTGCACTGAAAGGGGCCTTTCCTGAAACTGCCAAACTAACTAATGTGGCTGCACTGCAAGCCACACTGTCTCTTCTTGTCAGAGCACACAGCACTGCAGCTGTGTCACTGACAAGACTCAGACTCAGATAAGGGCAGGGTCCCTACCTAAGGGGCCTTCCCTATGAACTTACCCACTAACCTAGTGGGGAGTGGGGCCTACCTGGGCCTGGGGGTGTCTGTGGCCTAGTACAGCAAAGCACTGCTCTCTGTACACTACCTTCCCCAATCGCTTCCTGGATCCAACTGACTAGCGTGGTCTACAACAGGAGAAGCTGCAAACTCTATTTGCTGTCTGGCTGCACGTGATGTGGGTGAAAGGGCAGTCCCCAGAGGCTTCTGGGAATTGTAGTCCACTCAGGACCTCTTCAGCATATGGACCGCGTGCGCTATCTTTACTGCGCCTGTGCGAAGCTGTAATGGTCGCCGCTACGCTGAACTGTGCCTGCGCAACTTCCAAAAGCTCCTGTACATTGCACTGCCAACCTCTGTGCACTGCACTGCATTGCACTGCACAGGCGCGAACTCCCGCGCCAACCTAAACATGGCCGCTGCGACTGCTCTGCTTACGCGAAAGCCTCCGCACATGCGCGAACACATTAAACATGGCGGCGTCCTGCCGCAGCTGCCACCGGGAGCCCCCGGGAACGCGCTCGCCCCCGCAGCAGCACACACGCAAGGGGGAAAGAAACCAGCAGACAGGGGGGCCGGAGGGACACTGGCTACACTATATTTGAATTTACAGTATCTTATCTAAATTTAGCACAGGTTGATCTTGGACATATGTCTTTTTTCAACCTCATCTACTATGTAACTATGTACTGTAACTACTATATATAGCTATGCCAAGAGTAATGCATATTTGAATGTAGCCAGGTCTCCCCAGCACTCCAGCACCCCCCTCACCTGACTGCCGATCGCGGGGGCCGCCGCGTCCAATGGCGGCTCCGTCCGGCGATGGCAGGGGAGAGGGCGGTCAGGTCCCGGCTCGGGAGTTGCCGGGGACGCGTGCGGCCGGTTGCCAAAGCCGCACGCGCGTCTCAGGGATCCCGGCGCTCCCGGAGCCGGGCGGATAGGGCGTCGCCATTGCGCTTCAGTTCGCGCATGTGCAGTAGGTCCCAGGCGGCCCCGATAGCTCGCGCATGTGCAGGGAGGCTGCGAGAAGCAGGGAACAGTTGCGTGAGGGCAGGAAAGGCGCAGGAGAGTCGCGCGAGAGTAGGGATAGCTAGTGAGAGGTTGCGGCGGCCATTAGGAGTTAGTGTAGGCAGAGGGAAGGTGCGCACGCGGCCCCAATGTTATTGTAAGTGCCCCGGGACTACAATTCCCATAGTGCCTAGCGAGTGAGGCATCAGGTGTCTCATAGGAGCCAATAGGGCTGCAGGACTGCCCTGGATAGATTGGATACATTTCGCGGGCAGAGAGCTGCGTAGTCAGTCAGAGCAAAGTCAGAGGAAGGAGCAGACAAGGGAAGGAGGTAGGGTGCAGGAGAGAGGGACTCCCCTGTATTAGGCCAGTACCCCCTTGGTCCAAGATAGCTCTGAGTTACCCTATGATAGGAGTGTTGCCAGGGACTGCCTTAGAGTAAGGGACCCTGTCACTCCAGTAGTTGGAAGTCCGCAGTTAAGAGAGTTGGAGTCAGGGAGCTGTAGGGAAGGAAGGGTGCGGGGAGCGAGTACAGCTTCTGCCCCATATAGGTACCTACACCCCAGGTAGGCCCCAACTCCCCACTAGTTGGGTGGGTAATTGCTTAGGGAGGTCCTAGATAGGGACACGGCCCCTAGTTTGGAGTGCTGCCTTGTCAGAGTCACAGCGGGCAGTGCTGTGAGGTCTGACAGGCAGGCACCTTGTTGCGCAGCACGTTGGCTGTTAGCGTTAGAGAGGCTTAAGGGACTTGGGTAGTTAGGGGAGTGGGACAGGTCATTACCCCCTACCGGCCATAGGAGTTCCCCAAGCCACTACAGGTTGCTGTACTACAGGGACAGGCCCTAGGTTAGGGTTCCTGTCACGTTAGTACCACTTATATAGATAGGGACACAGCGGCTGCTGCTGTTCCTGTGGAGCGGTTGGACCCACGTTGGGGTCCACAGGTACTTTCGTACGAATATGATCGCTCTAGCGGTCCACGTACAAGGAGTGCGGTTGAAGGATCAGAAGGAGGCATCACCCGACTGACCCTTTGAGAAGATTGTTGCTGACCCGAGCACCGGAGTGCTCGGCAGGTATTATACCATCATATGTGCACCAACAGGCCTAGAGGTTCTTAGTGACTGCGCAGTCACCCATTTACTATCTCTAGTGAGGAAAATGTAAACTAAAAGCATGTGATCAGCGCTCAAACCTATAAAACTATACCTAAATATTAACTAAAATAACCAGGTGCTTTACAAGAATAAAATGAATATTTAAAGTGTCCCCTATAAGGAAAAACCTAATGTGAATTCCTCACAGCCTGTTGTGGCAGGTTTGGGGAATGGCTGCCTTGGGAATATAACAACCCTATCCACAAGGGCTGTATACCATACACAGAGAGATAACAAATGACACAGATAAAACACAGACAATAATTCCCTGGCGCAATATCAGATAATAAACCTGACGAATCGGAGTAGTCCCATGAATCAAAAGATGGTATAAAGAAGATCCACAGTCCACAATGTCCCGTTCTTTTACACAGAATGCTGGTCTGAAAATACAAATAAAACAACCATTGCGCAGTACCCTATGGTCAGTAATCCAAGACCCCACCGTTGCTATCTACTTACTTAAAAATAGATAAGAATGGGCCTCAAAAGGTTTCTTTAAGTCCCCCCACGATTGGCTCCGACTGATTCCTGCTGCTGGTATCACGCTTTACACTTCCAGCATCAGCATCACCATACCGATTGGGAACAGAAAGGGGCACCAATAGTATAGCACTATAACATTTATTGTTAAAAAATGACAAGCATAAAAACATACAAAAGGAAACTTATCAAATTGTGGCGCTCTAAATATTCAGATATCAATCATATAAAGTGAAAAAACAGTGATACTTATGTAAACATATAAGGAGATGCAGCTGTGACCCGGTTGAGGTTTGCTCGGTCAATCCTCTTGATATGAAATGGCGATGAAGTCTCCGGGAAGCGCAATATATGTGAAAAGAATAAAATAATAATAGTGCAATATTGTTTCAAATAAAATTAGTGAACTCAAATAGTAATGACACTGCTCTCTAAATATACTCACAAACGTGTGAGCTTTTGCAGGCACATAAAGGTATCTTTTAAGGCGTTCACTCAGTTCCCAGAAGATGCAGAAATCAGTGTTTCCTCCTGATGAAACCTATGTGGTGAAACGCGTAGAGTGACGCTCTATCCCTGAGACGGCTGGAATCCCCGGAAGTGGACGCGGCGGATGACATCACTTCCGGTGTTTGGAACGCACCGGTGGAACGCACGCCACGAGAGAGGGGAAGCGGAGACACCATCCACCCGGCCGGAGAGATCCATTGAGATCTAAAATGCTTACCTGTATTTGAAACAATGTGAGTGTAACTTGTTTTAATTACTTTTGATAAATTATACATACAGTCTGCACTATGTCCAGTTGTATCTTTTAAATAAGGTTCCTGGGAGTCCATATACACGGGGAAACACTGATTTCTGCATCTTCTGGGAACTGAGTGAACGCCTTAAAAGATACCTTTATGTGCCTGCAAAAGCTCACACGTTTGTGAGTATATTTAGAGAGCAGTGTCATTACTATTTGAGTTCACTAAGCATAAAAACATGCACTCACATGCGAGAATGCCCTATGCGTGTCCTACAACGTGCCGTCCGCTTCACATGGGAGGATGTCGAGGGATTGCAGGGGGAGGCTGGAGCCGGCGTGGGTCCCCGCTTCGTGGCCGCGACTCGGAGCGCCTAGTCCCTCCTCCGATGACGTTCCCCGTCAATCAACCTCCTTTCCTTCCACAGGGTCTGCACGTTGCAGCACGTTCAACAAGCTCCACCCTACGCGCGTTTCGTGACTCTGACGTCACTTCTTCAGGGGCAATGGAGCTGTGGGGGCACTTGAGGTATTTTATACCCTTGTGCAAAGCTAACAGGGAGTTCCCATTAGTTGAATGTCTGATTGGGAACTCCTGTTGATTGTCCACTTGTTGGCTGATACCTGGCAATTCGTGTGTTTAGCAGGTTTAACCACTTCATGCCTGGACAGCCAATTGCACTAGATGATTACATTCTAGCATGCTGTAAAACACTTTACAAAAAATTATTTTATACATCAATATCATAAAACCATAATAAAACTTTATATATTGTAGAAATAAAAAGTAATTAGCAACCTTGTGGCTTATTATTCAATGTGCGAGATAGCTATTTGTATTGATCACTGTTGCTAACAGCATAAAGGACCCAGAGGTGGAAAGAGATTATTTGCATAGCAAAAAAACAGATAACCTGGTTGTGCAATATTCAACATCAGCAGCCACAGACCTAGCTGTCCCTCAAGAATGCTGCCAGATCAAATTCGATGTTTAATCCTCTCGGGGTTAAGGTTTTGAGGGTATATATCCAGTAGCTTTCGCGTCTGGATATAAGATTGATTTTATCACCCCCCCTCCAATTCTGCTTGGGGCAGTCAATCCCTTTACAGATTAACCCTTCCGGATTTTGTCCATGTTTATTTTTAAAGTGACTGGAGACACTATGGGCCTCATGCAGTAAGCCCCGATAAGGCTTTTTCGGCATTTTATAGCCGTTTTTTGCCCTCCTGATTCAGTAAGCCCCGATAAGTGGGAATTATCGGCAACTTTTCTTGCGAAAAAAAAATTTCCGCCACCCGGCTGCCGATAAGCCACTTATCGGGACTTTTTTTTCCCGCCTGAATTCAGTAAGCCCCGATCAGCTTTTTGGTGCTGATCGGCAGGCCAGATTGGAGATTTTATGGCCAATCCAGCCCGCCAACTAAAGTTGGCAACTTGCTGAAGGAGAAACATCGGCAAGGGCGACACTTAGGAAAAATCAGCCCTTTTTCCTGCCTGTGATTGATGCCGGGGGTCTCCGGAGCTGATACCCGCACCGGAGCCCCCCGGCATGCATCCGAGGCAGGAAAAAGGCATTTAAAAGCCACTTCATTACCTTAGCGGCTAACCGCTAAGGCAATGAAGGGGTTAACCCACCGTGCCAGCGTTATTGTGGGTAGCGGGGATGGGTGAGGGGGGTATTTGGCCCTGGGTGTGAGTTTAGGACTTGCGGGGGGGTTGCGAGGGCACTTAACCCCTTCACGACCGTAGCAGTTAATACCGCTACGGTCCTGAAGGGGTTAAGGCCTCCCGCTACCCACCCGCAAGCCCTAAACTACCACCGTTGGGGCTAATACCCCTTTCACCCACCCCCACTAGCCACAATATTAAAAAAATACACACCCCAGCCCCACAATAACTACATAAATAAATAATTATATTATATATATATATATATATATATATATATATACCCAACAACACCTATACCCCCCTAACATACTGTATAGTAATTGGTACAATGACTATTATCCACAAAAGGATAATAGTGCAGTTGTCCATTTACAATACATACACAACAATAAAGACTTTAAATACATATAGCACTCACCCATGTCCCACTGCCACGATGAAGGCCATCCTCATCTTCATCCTGCCCATGCCCCATCCGCTTCTGCAAAACAAACACAAGAATTACAACATCCAAATTAATGTCCCCTAACCCCTTAATCACCATAGCGGTTATTAACCGCTACAGTTATTAAGGGGTTAAGCCACCATCACCCACATACCCTCCCCCACAAAGCCCCCCAACCACCCTCACCCAATACCCACAGGGGAGTCCTACCAAATACCCTTGGGCCTAATACCCCCTCCCCCAGAACATACAGTACAATAATGTGCCAAATAACTATTATCCACATAGGGATAATACATTATTTGGCCATTATTAAACACATTCAATAACGTTAAAATGTAAATAAAATTGTACTAACCTCATCAATAAGAAGTCTCCGTCGCCAGCATCATCCTTGGGGTCCATTGCCAACATTAGAAATAGCCACAACATTTCAATATCATTAACATAACACTGAACCCCTTAATCACCTTATCGGGTACTAACCTGAAAGGTAATTAAGGGGTGAAGCCATCCTGCAATGCCTACAACAGTTATGCATAACATCTTCAGTGAAATAAAAACCAATTGCCTAACCAAATTCCATTTAATCATTCAATCTGTAGGCTCACATGCCTCATAAAACATTGCATTTACAGTGTATACATGTAGCATAACATGTAAACTGCATGTACACGCTGCAAATCAATGTTAACAATACAATAATGCCACTCAAATCGCCATACATCACAAGAAGTATATTATTTAATACAATAAACTCACCATCAATGAATTACCACACATCAATTACATCCCTAAACAATTAAAATACCATCCATACCAATTACACAATGAACTAAAGCTATCCTAACAGAGAACCACTTCAAAACATAGAAAAAAGTACACCAACAAATACAATATACTAAAGCAAGGCTTTCCATATCCTATTGTACGGCCTGGAAGCCCAAAACTTACATCTGTCTAAAAATAAAATACATTTAGCACACATCAATGCATAGCCACAATGATTAACAATACAGAATTAGAAGCTTTAACAACACTATCATTTCTTACCCTGTATATATATCTGTACACATACATACAGACATACATACAGTGGGAAGAAATGATATGCATTATAAAAAATGAAAACATGAAAAAGCAACACAAAAAACAGTTACATTAAGTACATTTCTTTATTTAACTTACCATTACTTGCCCCCACCGACTCCCGTTGATCAGCTTACTCACGAACCAATCCACGACACCATCCACGACACCATCCAGGAACAAATCCACGACACCATCCAGGAACAAATCCACGACACCATCCAGGAACCAATCCATGAACAAGTGCAGGAACCAATCCAGGAAGCAAGCCACGAAGAAATCCAAGAAACAATCCACGACACGATCCAGGAACAGGAACCCATAAAAGAAAAGAAAAAAACAAATTAAACATTAAAATAATAAAACATGACAATCAAGGGTTGTACTAGTTTTATTCTTAGTGAATCTGTATTACAATACCTTGTTCCGGGGTCTTCTTGACATCCGGTGCCACGCCCTGGTCTTCAATCTTCAGGAGGAGGTCCGTCCTCCTCGGCATCTGCCTTCAAAATGAGACGACATAGGCTTTTATAGGCCTATGACGTCACATTTGTCGTCATATGGTTCCCACGGCCCTGATTGGGCCGTGAAAACCATGTGTTTTGGCCGATGTAAAAAAATTGATGACGTCACTTAAAGGCAATGCCAGCACAGCCAATCAGAATGGCTTTGCTGCTATTGCCTTTAAGAAAACGTCATGAAATGACACATGGCCGGACTCACATGGTACTTGAACCAATCAGAGTAGGGATGGAGTTCCCACGCTCTGATTGGCTGGCTTACCATGTGAGTCCGGCCATGTGTCATTTCATGACGTTTTCTTAAAGGCAATTGCAGCCTTTACATCGGCCAAAACACATGGTTTTCACGGCCCAATCAGGGCCGTGGGAACCATATGACGACAAATGTGACGTCATAGGCCTATAAAAGCCTATGTCGTCTCATTTTGAAGGCAGATGCCGAGGAGGACGGACCTCCTCCTGAAGATTGAAGACCAGGGCGTGGCACCGGATGTCAAGAAGACCCCGGAACAAGGTATTGTAATACAGATTCACTAAGAATAAAACTAGTACAACCCTTGATTGTCATGTTTTATTATTTTAATGTTTAATTTGTTTTTTTCTTTTCTTTTATGGGTTCCTGTTCCTGGATCGTGTCGTGGATTGTTTCTTGGATTTCTTCGTGGCTTGCTTCCTGGATTGGTTCCTGCACTTGTTCTTGGATTGGTTCCTGGATGGTGTCGTGGATTTGTTCCTGGATGGTGTCGTGGATTTGTTCCTGGATGGTGTCGTGGATGGTGTCGTGGATTGGTTCGTGAGTAAGCTGATCAACGGGAGTCGGTGGGGGCAAGTAATGGTAAGTTAAATAAAGAAATGTACTTAATGTAACTGTTTTTTGTGTTGCTTTTTCATGTTTTCATTTTTTATAATGCATATCATTTCTTCCCACTGTATGTATGTCTGTATGTATGTGTACAGATATATATACAGGGTAAGAAATGATAGTGTTGTTAAAGCTTCTAATTCTGTATTGTTAATCATTGTGGCTATGCATTGATGTGTGCTAAATGTATTTTATTTTTAGACAGATGTAAGTTTTGGGCTTCCAGGCCGTACAATAGGATATGGAAAGCCTTGCTTTAGTATATTGTATTTGTTGGTGTACTTTTTTCTATGTTTTGAAGTGGTTCTCTGTTAGGATAGCTTTAGTTCATTGTGTAATTGGTATGGATGGTATTTTAATTGTTTAGGGATGTAATTGATGTGTGGTAATTCATTGATGGTGAGTTTATTGTATTAAATAATATACTTCTTGTGATGTATGGCGATTTGAGTGGCATTATTGTATTGTTAACATTGATTTGCAGCGTGTACATGCAGTTTACATGTTATGCTACATGTATACACTGTAAATGCAATGTTTTATGAGGCATGTGAGCCTACAGATTGAATGATTAAATGGAATTTGGTTAGGCAATTGGTTTTTATTTCACTGAAGATGTTATGCATAACTGTTGTAGGCATTGCAGGATGGCTTCACCCCTTAATTACCTTTCAGGTTAGTACCCGATAAGGTGATTAAGGGGTTCAGTGTTATGTTAATGATATTGAAATGTTGTGGCTATTTCTAATGTTGGCAACGGACCCCAAGGATGATGCTGGCGACGGAGACTTCTTATTGATGAGGTTAGTACAATTTTATTTACATTTTAACGTTATTGAATGTGTTTGATAATGGCCAAATAATGTATTATCCCTATGTGGATAATAGTTATTTGGCACATTATTGTACTGTATGTGCTGGGGGAGGGGGTATTAGGCCCAAGGGTATTTGGTAGGACTCCCCTGTGGGTATTGGGTGAGGGTGGTTGGGGGGCTTTGTGGGGGAGGGTATGTGGGTGATGGTGGCTTAACCCCTTAATAACTGTAGCGGTTAATAACCGCTATGGTGATTAAGGGGTTAGGGGACATTAATTTGGATGTTGTAATTCTTGTGTTTGTTTTGCAGAAGCGGATGGGGCATGGGCAGGATGAAGATGAGGATGGCCTTCATCGTGGCAGTGGGACATGGGTGAGTGCTATATGTATTTAAAGTCTTTATTGTTGTGTAAGTATTGTAAATGGACAACTGCACTATTATCCATTTGTGGATAATAGTCATTCTGCCCATTACTATACTGTATGTTGTGTATTGCTGCTATGTTTATTGGGGGCATTTGTCCCCAATAAACATGCTACTATGCGTTAACCCCTTCATTGCCTTAGCGGCTATCCGCTATGGTAATGAAGCAGCATTAATGTATTTTAATAATATTGTGCGGAAGCAGGAGGCCCCCTGAGCTGAAGCGCATTTATTTGTGGCTCAGAGACCCCCTGCCTCCCGAGTTACAGGCCCCGGTTTGGGCCATCGGTTACAGTGTGGACGCCATGTTTATTGCGGGGACGCTATAAACATGGCGGCGACACTGCCACCCGATGACACATACCGGGGCCTGTAACTCGGGAAGCAGGGGGTCCCTGGTCCACAAAGCAATGCGGTTCAGCTCAGGGGACCCCCTGCTCACTGTACAGTATAATTAAAAAGACATTCATGCTGCTTCATTACCGTTGCACATAGCCGCCAAGGTAAGGAACGAGTCTTTATTGATGTGTGTGTGTTTTATTTATACTATACATGTGCAGAGGGTCTCCGGAGCAGAACAGCATTGGTTTGAGGTCCGGGGACCCCCTGCCCCCCGAGATACAGGCCCCTTTATGGGGTGCCGGTATCCCTCTGGTTTGTTTACAGGCCGCGGTCACGTGATCGGGACCTTTAAACGCCGAGGGATACCGGCACCTCATAAAGGGGCCTGTATCTCGGGGGGCAGGGGGTCCCCGGACCTCAAACCAACGCGGTTCAGCTCCGAAGACCCCCTGCACATGTAGAGTATAAATAAAAGTTGTTTTTAAATACTTTTTTTGGTGCCGAAGTTTGCGCTGAGAGAGCGGCTTGTCTCTCTCAGCTGCAAACATCTATCGGCACCAAAGGCTTATCGGGAGCCTTATCGGGAGCCAGGCTGTATCGCCACAGCTCATCGGCAGCTTTGCTTTCGCAGTGCTTCAGCAGGGATCGGAAGGATTCGGCCCTTACTGAATACTGCGAGGGCAAATCGCCCAAAAAATACATTTTCGCAATTCGTGCCGAAAATTTTGTATCGGGGCTTACTGCATGAGGCCCTATGTGTCTCCAGACCCCTTTTTATATTATAAACATGTTCTGCAAGACGTCGTTTCAATGGTCTACCTGTTCGCCCTACATATTGTAGTCCACAAGGGCACTCTAACAGGTAGACCACAAAAGGAGTCTTGCAGGAAATGAACGATTTAATGGGAAATCTGACACCTGTAACATTGGATTGAAAATGTTTGCATTTACTGCTGTACCTACAGCCGATACATTTGTCACATGTAAAGAATCCGTCCAATTCCCTAAGCCATGTTGTACTTTGTGTTTTTACGGAATTGAACGGACAGCTCGGGGACAGTTGAAGCTTTAGATTATTGGCCCTTTTAAACACTATCTGGGGGTGTTTAGGTAGTATTGTTTTAAATATAGCATCCCCTTGGAGAATACTCCAATGTTTCCTAATTATTTGTGTTATTTTGTTTGACATCCCATTAAACTTGGTTATAAAGGGGATGAACTCTACACCTTCTACTTGTTTTGATTTCTTATTGTCCATACTGATAAGGTCATTTCTATCTATGTCCTTTACACTTTCTAAGGCCTTCTCAACCATATTGGGATTATATTCCCTCTGGATAAATTTATCCTTAAGATCATTGGCCTGCATCTCAAATATTTCTGGTTGAGAGCAATTTCTTTTAGTTCTTAAGAACTGGCCCTTGGGAATATTGTTAATCCATCTATGGTTGTGATGGCTAGATGCCAAAAGATATGTATTGGCATCTACTTTTTTATAAAAGGTCTTAGTTTGAATAGACCCTCGCTCTATGAACAATGTAAGATCTAAAAAGTCTATACTTGTGGGGCTGATGTTAAAGGTGAATTTTAAGTTCATATTGTTGTTATTTAAGTATTTTTGGAACTCCCCAAGTTCCTCAACACCTCCACCCCAGATACATAGCACGTCGTCTATATAGCGTTTCCATAGTACAAGGTCCGCCCCAAATGGGCCGCCGGAATGGATGTATTCATCCTCCCACATGCCCATAAAGATGTTAGCATAACTAGGGGCGAACCTTGTACCCATGGCAGTGCCACATATCTGGAGGTAGTGGCTGTTGTCATAGCTGAAGAAATTATGTGTAAGTATATAATGTATCCCTTCTATTATAAAATCTCGAAATCCCTGTTCTAGACTATCATCTTGATTTAACACCCTACTTACTGCTCTGATACCCAGGTCATGATTTATGACGGTATACAGAGACGTCACGTCACACGTGACCCAAATATAATGATCTTCCCATTTTAGGTCCCTAACTAGATTTAATACGTGTGTGGTGTCTCTTAGAAAAGACGGGATTTTAGGGACATATTTCTGCAGAGTGGAGTCAATAAACTGCGACAAATTGGATGTCAATGATTTGATCCCCGATATTATGGGGCGTCCAGGGGGATTCCAAAGATCCTTATGGATCTTAGGAATAAAATAGAAAATTGGAATCCTTGGCTGTGGTACATCCAAGAACTCCAATTCACCCTTTGAGATATTACCATCTAAGAAACCCCTACTAAGGTATTCCTGCAGTTCTGTCTTGAACTCTATGGATGGATTACCCTGCAGTTTTTAATATGTAACTCCATCACTTAGGATTCTCAAGGACTCTTTTTTATAGTAGTCAGAGTCCATTATAACTATGCCTCCCCCTTTGTCCGCAGACTTAATTACAATTTGTTTGTTGTTTTCCAGACTCTTTACTGCATCTTTTTCTAACTTACTAAGATTATGTTTGGGGATTTTAAACTCACTAGTTGCCTTTTCCATGTCCTGAATGACTAGTTCAGAAAAAGTTTCTAAGAAACTACCCTTCATGTGTTTGGGATAAAACACTGAGGGTCTTTTAAATTGAGTGGTGGAGGACGATCTGCTCTCACTATTTTTATTACTCTCGAGAGTCTCCCTACTTACAGCATCTTTTATAAAGTACTTTTTGAGTGTTAACCGTCTTACAAATTTTTGGGTATCTATGAATAAGTCAAACATATTGGGTCCTTTAGAGGGAGCGAAGTTAAGGCCTCTGGACAAAACTTTTTCCTCAACCTCAGTGGTTTTGTAACCGCTGATATTGAATATATTGCTAACCTCTACCGGTGGTTTGGCTGCTCTGACTTTTTTCTCTTTCCTTCTTCCACCTCTTTTTCCTCTGAATCCTCTATTCTTTTGCGTCTCGCTGACCTGGGGGTGTCTTGTCTCCCCACTGCGTTCTCTACCTCGCTGTTTTTCCGTATAGGGAAATTGTACTCTCTGTCGTGATCTAAAAAAGACAATTGATGTTGATTATTTTCATAGTTGAAAGAAGGTGCATTGAAGGGCCTGAAATTGTTAGATCTAAAAACATTATTATCATACCCTCTATATGCTTCTCTGGGTCCATCATGATAATAATCATGGTGCCCATACCCATCATTCCTATTGTCATACCCTCCTCGTGGTGGGCCATGGTATCTATGATGTTCCTCCCTTACAGGTGCTTGTGGCCTAGCTCCCATGTAGGGCCTATGGGGTCCCATCTTTCTATTTAATGTTTTTTCTTTTTCATTGTCTCTTTTTGATTTTGGTTTAATATCTTCCTTTTGTAGCACTTTATTATTTGGAGTGGATTTCACCTCAACTGTGGGTGTATCCTCTGCAATAATGACTTTCTTTTCAGTTTTCCAGTCCCTTTGTCTATTCTGTTCATAATCTTTCTTGTCCCTGATAAATTTTTTCTGTTTGGAACTAATGACCTCTTTCTCTAATTTTTCTATTCTCTGAGTAATCTTTTCGTCTAGTACCTTGTACTCTTTGAGATCAGAGAATTGGCCTAATTTTTCTTGGATTTCTATAATCTCTTTAGGGATTTTGTTCTGTACTGAATAGACAACTGGACTAAACCGAATGCTCATGTATCCAGAAGATTGTTCCACTCTTTCATAAAGATCTCATTATCAGTTTCTAGAGTGGGTACCTTGAGGACCCTAAGTCCCCTTGGTATTCTTTTGTGTTCTATATATTTTCTCAATGCTACCACTTCCCAGATCTGCCTCATTTCTTGTGTGAGGAGTTTTTCTACTTTATTAAGGAGTGTATCTAAATTCTCAGTGTCTACATCTATATTCTCTACGTCTGCATCTTCTGAAAATATTTTATCTAGATTACAACTACGAAGTGCTCGACTAGAAAAAAGTGACATGTTTGTGATATGGTTGGCTGCTGATATGCAATAATGGATAGAACAAATAGTGAGGAAAATTTAAACTAAAAGCATGTGATCAGCGCTCAAACCTATAAAACTATACCTAAATATTAACTAAAATAACCAGGTGCTTTACAAGAATAAAATGAATATTTAAAGTGTCCCCTATAAGGAAAAACCTAATGTGAATTCCTCACAGCCTGTTGTGGCAGGTTTGGGGAATGGCTGCCTTGGGAATATAACAACCCTATCCACAAGGGCTGTATACCATACACAGAGAGATACAGTAACAAATGACACAGATAAAACACAGACAATAATTCCCTGGCGCAATATCAGATAATAAACCTGACGAATCGGAGTAGTCCCATGAATCAAAAGATGGTATAAAGAAGATCCACAGTCCACAATGTCCCGTTCTTTTACACAGAATGCTGGTCTGAAAATACAAATAAAACAACCATTGCGCAGTACCCTATGGTCAGTAATCCAAGACCCCACCGTTGCTATCTACTTACTTAAAAATAGATAAGAATGGGCCTCAAAAGGTTTCTTTAAGTCCCCCCACGATTGGCTCCGACTGATTCCTGCTGCTGGTATCACGCTTTACACTTCCAGCATCAGCATCACCATACCGATTGGGAACAGAAAGGGGCACCAATAGTATAGCACTATAACATTTATTGTTAAAAAATGACAAGCATAAAAACATGCACTCACATGCGAGAATGCCCTATGCGTGTCCTACAACGTGCCGTCTGCTTCACATGGGAGGATGTCGAGGGATTGCAGGGGGAGGCTGGAGCCGGCGTGGGTCCCCGCTTCGTGGCCGCGACTCGGAGCGCCTAGTCCCTCCTCCGATGACGTTCCCCGTCAATCAACCTCCTTTCCTTCCACAGGGTCTGCACGTTGCAGCACGTTCAACAAGCTCCACCCTACGCGCGTTTCGTGACTCTGACGTCACTTCTTCAGGGGCAATGGAGCTGTGGGGGCACTTGAGGTATTTACTATCTCTGTAGCAGTACGGGACATTGGGTGGGGTTCTTGGGACACTGGGTAGGATCACCTAGTGTTGGGGAATCGTCCTGCGAGACGTCACTGTTAGTGTCTCCTCGTGAGAGGGACACAGGTTATTATTATTTGTTAGTAAAGTCATTAGTTATATAATCACTGTGTGTGTGGTTTCTGAGTGGGTTCCTATGTAGGGTCATTCTACATTTCCCTAGAATCCTACATAGGTGGAGGCGCTGAAAGAAGATACGTTCCAGAGGATTCACCCCAGGCTCTCACTAGCGGAGGCTCAGACCTCCTGTGAGCCTGCAGGTATACGCACCACACCGGTAACACCGCATGTTCTACTCACCCACACTATATATGCGATTGGGTGGGGTGGAATACCCGTTACATGAAAAACATGGAAAGTATTGCTCATTCTTCAGCTAATTAACTAGGCAGATTTGTTATGCAAGTAAATACAGATACAGAGGATGCACCTGGGAACCAAAATGTGGACATTTTTAGTTAAACAGGATTGAATTTTGCATAAAGTTGAACAATTTGTTCAGTTTATTAAGAGCTTTCCCAATAAAAGAATACATTTGAAAATGTTAGGCAAAGAAAGCAGAAAGAAACAAATGTGATACAGCCTGGGAACATTTTACATTGAACTGCTATGTAAAACACTTAAAAAGCAAGTGGTTTTACCACTGTAATAGATGAGGCAACTGTTATTTCTGATGTAAAACAGCTTGCAATTTGTGTTATATTCTGTAATGACAGCCTTGAGTTTGAAAGTGATGTATCAGATCTTGTAAAATTGCTGACTCAACTGCCAAATGTATATTTCAAGCAACGAAAACTAGTCTTTTCAAAGAGCATAAATTAGCTTGTGAAAATGTTTCTGCAGTCACACCACAAATTCTAGGATGGGCACACATAAAAAGTGTGGCAACATATATTGTTTCTGAATATCCATGGGTATTATTACATGTCAATACCACATGAGCCATCTTGCTGCTTCCCATGCCTGTAAACTTCTCCCAAAATAATTGGAGGATTTAACTACTGTAGGTTTATATACAGGTATGCTCATTTCAGCAGAGGTTTTAAACATCCAGAAAGGTACAGGATTGCGAGTTTCAGATTTTTGTTGTTGCACATGCACATAAAAGTGTTGAGAAGGGGTCAAGCTCGATGGCTTTCAGTAAAAGAATGTGTTGGAACCACAGAGCAACAGTAAGCGTGGTCTGACGGAGCGGTGAGCGAGACGAGAGAGGGAAGCGGCGCGAACCCCTGCTTGTGAGCGTACCCCAGAGAGGCTCACCGGCAGACTGCCTGAAGCGCCACACGGTGAACAGGGCAGTAGCAGCCTCGGCAGTCTGGCAGGGGCCCAGTCCCTGAATAAGCACTACTGCACTGTTGCTCGGTACAGATCCTTGCATTCCTGCAAATAAACAACTGCTGACGACGATCTGAGACTAGGGATCAATCAGGGAGCGCGGACCCTGCAGCCTGGTGCCCAAATCAAGCCCCCATCAGTCCTCCAAACTTGTGGAGGGGTTTTACCTCTTTTATTTGCATTTTAGATATTTTTACCCCTTCTCAAGTGAGTACAAGACTATTCGGGTGACAGGCTGAGTTAACAAGCTCAGAGCCCATTACCAACAGGGAAATTAAAAGGTAGATGAAGTAAGTGTGTTTACTCGCATAGGACGATTGTCACACACTGGTTTTTGTCACATATGAACATTTTATCAGACTGGTTTCTTTCTCATATGATCCAAGAATATGAAGGCTGATGCCCTATCTCACCAGTTCTCCATGGATGACAAGGGTCCCATCATTCCCACATCCAAGATAGTGTCTGCTATTACCGTGCTCCAACGCGTTCTGAAAGCCCATGCCAAGTTGCCCGCTCGACTCTCCATTCCCATCCAATGGGGACACAAATCCAAACTTGAAGGCCACCCAGGGATCCGGAAAACAATTGAGCTTCTCAAGTTGACTTTTTGGTGACCAGAATTAAAAGCGGAGGTACAGGACTTTGTCTCTGCCTGCCGTGTATGTGCCTGTAAGAGACGTGTGCTGAGGTACGCAATGGAGACCATTTAAAGTGAAACTAAAATTAGGCTTTATTGCGCCTTTTCCTTTAACACAGCAAAAACATTCAAAATAAACAAAAGAAAGGCCTACTCCGCTTTGGAGAATATCTACACATTTAGTCCAGCCCTCTCTAACTGGGTGGGTAGCTAAGCTAATTAACACCTCCAAACATATATATACACAAGGCTTGACAAATGCAGTCGCCCTCTCGCCCTGGGCGTGTGCATTTGGCCCGCAGGTGATCCGTCATGGCCGCCTAATTAACGCACGTGGTTTTAGCTGTCCCTGCAATGGTCTTCTTCCCCCGGCTTGGCGGAGCAGATGCTTGCTGAAACAAATTCAAATTCCCCCTACCTGATTGGTTGATGATGCATTTTGATGCGCAGCCAGGCACTATATTAGTGCGCGCATGTCAGCCTGCCCTTCTTTTTGGAGCCATCGGATGTTCTGCATGGAGCAAGTGAGTAGTAGCAGCGATCTTGTTAATTAACCCCCCAGAAGTGACAACTTGTCCTGTTAATAACCTTACCCCGTGTTCCGCTCCTGACGACTTCCAACGATGGTCCTGTGGCGCTGACAGCACCCCCACATTGTACTATGGTCTCTGCAGCTCCCGAGCATATGTATTATCATCCGCCGGTCACTCCTGTTCACTCCCGCTTCGTGTCTCTACCTGCTCCGGCGCTTCTGACATGGACACCACTCTTGGGGTCGTGGGGGGTGTAAGTGGCAGTGTGTGTGTACTGGTAAAGGAAGAGAGGATAGCGGGGAGAGGATGGATGGATGGAGGAGAGAGAGAGGATGGAGGGAAGAGGGAGGAGAGAGGATGGATGTAGGGGAGAGAGGATGGATGGGAGAGGGAGGGGAGAGGGGGAAGAGAGAGGAGAGGGAAGAGAGAGGGAAGAGAGGATGGATGGTAGAGGGAGGATGGAGGGGAGAGGGAGGAGAAAGAGGATGGAGGGGAGAAGGAGGATGGAGAGGGACAGGGAGGAGAGAGGATGGAGGGTAGAAGCTGGAGAGAGAGGGAAGAGAGAGGCTGGAGAGGAGAGGATGGAGGGGAGAGGGAGGAGAGAGAGGATGGAGGGGAGAGGGAGGACAGGATGGAGAGAGAGGATGGAAGGGATAGGGAGGAGAGAGAGGATGGAGTGGGGAGGAAGGTGAGAGGATGGAGAGCAGAGGGAGGAGAGAGGATGGAGGGGAGAGGGAGGAGAGAGGATGGAGGGGAGAGGCAGGATATAGGGGAGAGGGAGGAGAGGGAGGAGAGGGAGGAGAGAGAGGATGGGGGATAGAGAACAGAGAGACAATGGGGGGGAGGGGAGGGAGGAGATGCAGAATTATTGACTTGTGCCACTACAGATGTGGCAGATTGTTTTGGGAAAATAAAATGGGAAAAGAATGGTGCAGAGAGACGCAGAATTTTAGTAGCTTTGTAGGTAATTTGTCAAGCCCTGTTTATACAGATATACAACAGTCCCATAAGAAAGTCTCTTATCTGTTTGTTGTAGCTGTAGGCGAAGGCCTCTCTGCTCCTGTGTCCGCACCCTTTTGTGCTATAGCAATATCAGGATCCAGGTTTAGAAGTCTTGTCCCCTTTGTCTTGCTGTCAGCCTGCAGTCCTTATGCAGCTCAAGACATCCTTTGTTGCCCAGGTCAGCCCAGTTGTGGACTAGGTAATCTCTGGTCTGTCCTTCCTGGGTCAGCCCCAATTGTGAGCTCAGGAATCCTCTTCCTGTGTTTCACATTACACTATTTCACAGAGCTCTGATTAGGCAGGTGGAATCTGGTTGATTGCCTGTTGCACTTACCCAGCTCCGTGCTGGATTTAGAGGCATTTTCTTTGACAGGGATAAGTCCCTGTTACAGTGCCCAAACTAAAATGCCTTGAACGCTGCCTTGTGGGCTTCTGCAGCTGCTACCAATACCTTCCAGTCCTTGGACGCACCTATCCATGATCTTCATTGTGGAGCTTCCTCCCTCTCCTGGCATGACAACCATTCTCGTTGTCATCAACTGTTTCTTCAAACAGGCTCATTTTGGGCCCTTAAAGAAACTTCCCTCTTCATCAGAACTCGCAGACATCGTTATCAAGGATGTATTTCGTTTGCATGGTCTTCCATTACACATTGTCTTGAACAGGAGGTCTCAATTCATATCTACATTTTGGAAGTCGTTCTGCAGGCGATTGGGGATTGATCTTCATTTCTTGTCTGCATACCATCACCAATCTAATGGGCAAACAGAACGCACAAACCAATCCCTGGAACAATACCTCAGGTGCTATGTCAATGAATGACAGAATGAGTTTGCAGAGCTCCTACTACTGGTGGAGTTTGCCCGCAACTATCACTCGACTACCTGGGTTCTTCTCCATTCTTCACAGCCTTGGGTTAACATTCCCATACCTATCCCCTACACTCCCTACAGTGGGTGTTCCAACAGCTGGGAACAGAATCTTCAGGATCTTTGGAAGGTGATCCAGGATACTCTACGCTCGGCTACAGAGAAACAAAAAACATTAATGGATAAACACTGAAGGCCATCACATCCTTACACCGTCAGGGATAAGGTATGGCTCTCTACGCAAAAACACCAGCCTTCAACATAACTCGGACCCCTACAGGATCATTCAAAAAATTAATGAGGTCGTCTTTCAACTGGAGCTCCATTCTTCCTTGAAAATTCCCTCCACGTTTCATGTGTCCCTCTTGAAACCTGTGGTGAGGAATCATTTTTCAGAAGTGTCTCCCCCTCCTAAGAGAGAGTGTATGTAGGAACCAAATCCAAAAATCGGTGCTCAGTAAGACAAGGGAGCATAGGTAGCAATGAAATCTTTTGTCAGATTTTAGATGAACCTTAGATGAATTATTGTGAGACTCAGGACCTGATGCATGATGACTCCTATAGGGTATGAAATGTATAACAGTCCATATAGTGGTCTCAGACTACTGTCTGATTAATAATAAGTCCTGTGCAAATATACCACTAGGATAGTCACCCTGGAGTTGCATCTATATGAAGGTCTCAGTATCCCACAGCATAAGTAGAGAAAGAGGAGTACTCACATATATTGTAGTCCATCTGTAGCGTGCATCACGCGAGTCAACGGTAGAGCGAGATGTCAGTGAAGAACATGAGCGGAGCACAGCTGTGAGAAAACAAAAGGCTACACACCAGCAAGATTGTAGTAAAAGTACCTTTAATCCATGGTACACGTGGTGACACGCAGTACACGTTCTTCACGGACATCTCACTCTCTCCCTCCTAATCCTGTAGCCGTTGACAGTCAACTTGAGTACGAGGTACGACAGAAACTGGACTCTTGTAACTCCAGAGGCTCACTACAATATCTAGTGGAAGGGGTATGGGCCTGAGGAGAGGAGTTGGGTGAAGACTCAGGATCTTCACACCCAAACCCTGTTCAAAGTGTCCTACCGTTAACATCTAGATAAACCGGGGTCTTGTCACCCCACTGTTTGACCCTGAAGGGGGGATACTATAAGGGTTCTATCAGAATACCAAGATGGCTAAAGGACCAGGTCACTATCATGCCCCACCTAAGATGGCTACTGGCAGGAAGTCGGTCCCTCTCTCTGGCACTCAATTGCTAGCAGCAGCTCCTGGGCTTTAAATAGCAGGTAGTTTCTCCGTCTTTGCTTGCGCAAAGTACCCTATTCTTTGTTCTTGCCTAGCTCTGCCTTTGATCCTGTTTTGCCTTTGCTGTGTTTGTACTCCTGCTTGTATGTGACTATCCTTGCCAGCCCAAAAAAAAATCAAAAGTGGTGCTCAATGCTAGTGATAATAAATGATTAAGAGAGGGTCCTTCAATCTGAGGACTTGTTCACAAATAATGGTGATAACTGTGAAAAACATTACAGTGCAGATGAGTGTTTAACAGTATAAACACTATTGTGATATGTTGCAGGGTACATGCAACTACACACGCGGGTTTCTTGACAAGGCTTATTTATTTAGCCTTAAAAGATTTACAGCAAACAAAACAAAAATAGCTTTCATCAGCAAACAAAAGGAAAAAATGGCTTTTCATCAGCAAACAAAAGAAAAATGGCTTTTTCTTCAGCAGACCAAACAAAACAGTTTATCTTTAGCAGACAGTCTAAAAATAAGGCAGCTACCCTTTTCTATGCAGGGGACAGACAGTTCATAATTCATCTACTTTGCTCACAGACCTTGTATCAGTAATCTCTTCAGTAGCTTACTCCTCTCTCCTCAACAGCCAGCCGCCATGTGTCTACAGCCTGGGGTTTTAACACACCTTGATTAGGCAGCTCGGATCCAACTAATTGTCCTGAGGTTCCCAGGTCCTGATGAAGTTAACCTAGTCACTGCTGCACTGCAGACTAGACATAGGTGTGTGAATCAGGGGTGTAGCTATAGCCCGGGGGCCTGCTCTTGGGGGGGCATGCTCTCTCTTCCTTCCCCCCCCCCCCCAACTCTCCTGTCAGCAGCCCATCGCTCTCTTCAGACAGGCGGGGGAGATGGTATTCGGCTGCGGGCAGCGGCGTTAAACAGAAGCTGGCAGAGGAATCCGCAGCTGTTAAAGAGCAGGACAGCAGGGGAGGAGCATGCTCTAGCAGCAGACACCGGAAGTAAGAAAGACTTATGGGCCAGACCACTAGAGCGTGCTCCTCCCCTGCTGTCCTGCTCTGTAACAACTGCTGATTCCTCTGCCGGCTTCTGTTTAACACCGGACCACAGTTTGCATAGGGGGGGAAGTGGTGAAGATGGTGGAGGGAGAGAGAGAAGTGATGTTGCGGGGGGGAGGGAAAGGTGATGATGGTGGGGGGAGAGAGAGGTGATGATGGTGGGGGGGAGAGAGGTGATGGTGTGGGGGGGAGAGAGGTAATGATGGTGGGGGGGAAGAGAGAGGCAATGATGGTGAGGGCAGAGAGAGGTGATGATGGTGAGGGGACAGAGAGGATATGATGGTGGGGCAAGAGAGAGGTGATGGTGGGGCAAGAGAGAGGTGATGGTGAGGGGAGAGGTGATGGTGGAGGGAGAGGTGATGGTGGGGGAAGAGGTGATTATGGTGGGTGGGGAGAGAGGTGATGATAATGGTGGGGAGAGAGAGGGGATGGTGGCAGGGAGGAGAGAGGTGATGATGGTGGAGTAGAGAGGGGATGATGGTGGGAGAGATGAGGAGGGGGAGAGAGGATGATTATGGGGAGGGGGAGAGATGATGAGGAGGAGGGATGATGAGAGAGAGGATGGGGCAGGGAGAAAAAAATATATACCTACTCGGCTATATGTACCCCATCTCAGCACTAATTGTGGATGCGTTTACGATTTGATAGGTTTACTGGCTTTACTTGAACCAATAGGACGAGGAATCAGTGCATCTAGCTTTTGAAATGTGATTCAATTAATTAATCTAATAACATTCTAACATACAATCTAATATACATCACTCACACAATATTTAATACATTACTTATTATACATGTGGATCGTAAAAAATACATACATCAATAAACACTA
Source organism: Ascaphus truei (assembly GCF_040206685.1). Classification (NCBI taxonomy): domain Eukaryota; kingdom Metazoa; phylum Chordata; class Amphibia; order Anura; family Ascaphidae; genus Ascaphus; species Ascaphus truei. The sequence continues at coordinate 145,954,869 of NC_134484.1, forward strand.
ATAAATAAAAGACAACAATTAAAATACAATAAAAACAAATCAAATATGTGTGTATATTTATTATGTTGGGCCCTGAAAATATCCACACCTGTGGACTAATATTCAAACTGACTATACATATGAACACTCAACATGTGAAGAGGGAGTCCTTTATTCTAATAAATTCTCACAGGAGGAGAATGAAACAAAAACAAAAAAAGAACAAGTATTAAAGTCATTCTTGTAAATAATATAACTCTTTTATACAATATTATCCATCACCAGTGTGTTATTCCATAACTCAGAACAGTGTCCATAATCAGATATGCTTCACATATCATAGATCCTTACCCTATCAGTATTTGACAATAGAATATTCAGTTATCCCTACAATACTGCTCTATGTCAGTTTCTATCCTTGCCCACCACCTGCCTCAACCCTGGAACTGGACCTGTCTATTCTTGCTTGCCGCCTGCCTCGACTCCTGAACTGGACCTGTCTATCCTTGCTTGCCGCCTGCCTCGATCCCTGAACTGGACCCGACTACCCTGCATCCCAGGCCAAGGTTGGTGTATAACTCCTTACCTCTGCCCTGTGGGTCTGTATCCTGGTTGCAGTCAGCAACGTTACAACTTGCTGCTATAGGAATGGAACTTAAATGAATCTCTCTTAAAACTAAGGGTTTAAACTCCCCCCAAAAAAAGAAAGCTAGTGTCACAAGAGACCAGGTATTTACACCTTTTTACCATGATCATTCACTGAGCAAAACAAGATAGTAAATAAATTGTAATTTATTCCATAGAAACAGACGTACACACACTGGGTTACAAAATACAGAAGAAAATACATTTACTGGTGGTCTGGGCTACAAAGCTAGACTTCCCTAGGTGAAATAAGAGTTAAAACAAAGTCTTTAGGCTGACCGGGACTTGTCCCGAAATGTCCTGGAACTCAAATCGGCATGAAGTTCCTGACGCCACCGCTGTATCTGCTCCAGAGCTGCCGAAATCCCTTGACCAGGAGATAGTACCAAACGTCCTGGTACTCTTTTCAGCTTGCAATCCCAGCCACGACCGCTGCGTTCTATTCTCAGAACTTGGTCCGAAAAGTGGGACTTAGAAAATTTCTCGTCTTGAAATTTCTGAAGCCGTCTCGCTGCTATTTCTCTCTGAGCATCTTTTGGTGATTTCGAATTTGCCGCTGCTGTCTTGGCGCTTAGAATCTAAGTGAATCTCGCGACCGGATTTGCTGCTGTCTTTCTTATAGTATTTCAGCTTCATTCATGAAAGACTCCAGCCAATTCGAGCGTGGTAGAAATCCTACCAGCCAATTAGAGCGTTGCCAATCTATCTAAGCCCGGCAAGCACAGATTCGGATTCTGACAAGGGCATGCGCTAGCTTGGCACCTCTGCCACCTGTCAGTCAGAAGTCACCCGCGGAGTTAGGCTCCTCAAAGTCTGGGCTGGGCAAATGGTGGTCCGAGGACTCCCATTCATCCCAGGACGTGAGTACTTGAGGCAAACTCCGCTGCCCAAATGGCTTTCACACCTTGGCAACCTCTGAGGCTTTCATGTCTGGGACCCGAGTAGACGTGGTGGCACCAGGCTTGGCAACCACACAGTCTCTCGGAACTACAGACCTGGAAGTCCCCAGCTCATAATACCGTACACAAGCATCTGTACTGCACCGACACACTTTATTCGAGCAAATACCCAGTATGTACCTGGCAGATACCTGGAATGCGCCGCTCCTCACCTCTGACAAGCCCCGTTGCGTTTGCCTTCCCAGCCTGGGTTCACGCCTGGCTGACGGGCGGCTGATCTGTTAAATGATAATGATTAGGATTTAATAGGCTGCAATGCTTTGCGTGTCTACCAGATGGCATAAATTCATGAATTGTAATGCAGTATATATATATATACTGTGCAGTATTGCAGCCAGCGGGAATAAAATGCTTCAATCCCTGCCTAGAAAATAACCCAATGCACTCGGGCAGAAAACAGTCACAAACCTCAATACACCCGGGTATACCCGAATTCGTGGGACTAGCCAAGCTCGAATAAAGTGTGTCGCCAGTGTACTATTAAAACACAATGAAACAAAATATACTTTCCCATATTTTTTTCTAAGTCCCAAGGTAGAATGAAAAAACACTTAGAAAAATATAGCCCTGAAAATAAACCTAAGTCCTATGAGTAGAATCAAAAAATTCTTAGGTTCATTCTCAGGGCTGTATCCCAATCTCTTTGAAAACCAGACTTAGGTTTCATAAAAACCCTCGCAACCTTATATATGGTTGGAGTACCCCCAGAACCTCTATTCTGGTTCTGGGTAACCGGGCATTGAACTGGGGATCCCTCTGTTACTGGGGGACCCCGGTACCATTCTGGGGATACTTTACACCCCTATGCCCCGCTTACTTTTCTGATCTGTGCTGAAGCAGGGCGTCCTAGCGGTAAGTCGCAAAAGCGTATCTAGAGCAGGATTTTGACCAGAGCACAAGTCTGCATGTATCCGGACTGCCTGACCTGACTCCCGGGTACATTATTGGGGCGCCCAGCAACTCTGGACCCCGACTATATAGACACAATCTGATAAGACTTTCTCCGCAAAATCCCCCCTGAAACTCATAGCCTAGCAATCAGCACCCCATGAAAGGTAAAACACATAAATTCTTTATTGTCGCATGTACAACAAATGGGTTCAAGCGTTGACACTCTAAAACCCCAAATATGGATCAGAGGTAGCCAGCTGGGCATAATACCTTTATTGATGGCCTGGTTACCCCCTCGCCGTCACAGCTAGCTGTAACAGAATTTTAATTAATCGTATGCCACTCTAGTGAGGGGCGTCTCACTCGCTGACTCCTGCGAGTCTCTTCTTCAACGTCTTCCTCGTGGGAGAGGCTACCATTGGCTTGAGGCCCTGGCCCTCTTCTAAGGTGTGACTCAGTCTCAGGAAAGTCTCTTTGGGGAATAAAGCTTGGGCTTCTTGGGTCAAGTGGACGGCTTGTTGAAGCCACTGGGGAGGGTACGTGGGGCATTGGCCCATTACCCATTGCTTATTCGGGTGGTACCCACCAGTCTCCATTTGAGTTGATGGCGGTTCCTTCCAAAGGGTCTGGATCTGGTTCATCTACCGAAGCTGGATTCTCTGCGGACTCTTTTGGCTCACTGGCCACTGCTGTTGACTCTGGTTTGGGGTCACTGTCCCACACTTTAGGAATGGGCAGTGTGGCAGGATGGCCTGTAGCCGAGGTCAGGGAATAGTCCACACGGGTAGTTTCAGGTTAATGAAAACATTGAGTGGCTTTATTTTCTCCACAGCATAACATAACATGTGGGCACACTGTCCCTTTAATCACCAAAACAAAACCTGCTCCACATTGGGAGAACTGACTAACACTCCAGGCCTATCTATCAGGCCGGCTAGCTAAACCATTTACCAAACCGTAAATGTATATTAAGCAGTCAGGAAAAAAAATGAACAATTCTTACTTTGGTTGAAAGAGTTAGTTGGGAATCCATCTGGCTAGCAGCTCAAATAGAAGAGTTCTGTGGTCTGAGGCAGCAGCTACTACCAGTAACAACATCCTTATATACCCTGCTGGTTATAAGGTGTCAGCTTACATCATGATTACCTAGCTTCCTCCTGAGTTAACCTTCTGAGTGCTGGATGAAGCACTCAGACGTATGTCTCCCAGGCATAACTGATAGGGGTTGACTTCACCCTGTCACAGGCAGCAAATGATTTACATGCCAGACCTTTACCCTTCCATCTGCGTCTCGGATTCTCTAGACAGGGAGGGCCGGCATCTGGGGCTCTACCTCAATGGGAGGTTCGCACCAGCTGTCTGCTAGCTTATGTTTATCGTGGACTCCTAGACTCCGCAGGAGAACGGCATCTCCTGGCTGAAGTTCCTGAAGGCGGACCTTGTGATCATACCTCCGCTTGTTGCTCGCGTTCAGGTGGGCGGTGGCTTTCTCGGCCAGCTGATAACCTCCACCGAGCTTTTCGTGGAGCTATCTCACATACAGTGGCGACACAGTTTATCGCACTGCGGCCAGATCCGCAAGCCGGGAGATTTCCCGGCTTGCTAGTGGCCGCCCCTCGGCGTGCCGCGCATCATAGACGCGCGGTCACGCGTCTTCGGGAGCGTGCGCCCCCTGCACGCGCGTCCAGGGGCTCCCCGAGGGAGCCCTGGTGTCCCGCGATCGCGGGACAGCGGCAGGGGGTTCCGGGGGACCCGGCGGACCCGGCAGCGGTAGGGAGAGCGCCCCGATCGGAGGGCGCTCTTCCGCTGCTTCGGCGCGCGCCCGTCACTCTCGGGCGCGCGCCAGGCTACTGCTGCGGCCAAGAACGGGCAAATGCTCGAATAAACTTGGCCGCAGCAGTATTTGTGTCATATTAGGTACTCTATCGGTAGATACCCAGAGATGAATGTCCACAGGCAATCACGCTTCTTGTCCGAACATCATGAGGTAGGGGGTATACCCCGTGGATTCATGTCTTGTGCAATTATAGGCATGCACCAGTGGTTCAACATGTTTGCTCCATTAGGCTTTCTGGGAGCCTTTCAGAGTGTAACAGTCATGCTCACCACAAATCAGGACCGGACCGCGGGGCTGAGGTGAGGATAGTGAAACACCGAACTTAGACCACGAAGCCAGGTCTGGATTGCGTAGTCCGTAGTCGTGCGTAGCTGGGTCGGGGTTGGAGAAGCCAGGGTAATCCGTAGGCAAGCTGGGGTCAAGGCAGGTGGCACAGGAGCGATGGTCGTGGTCACATGCTGGGGTCGGCATTTGGAAACTTCAGCGAAGGCGCTTCAGCGTAGGCGCTACAGCGTGATGAAGGCCTCTGGAAGGGGGACAGGAACAGGATGTAGAGAAGGCCACTGGGAACAGGGGTTGCAGACAGTCCATAGAAAAACTGAGGACTTCAGTGCAGCCGCTTCAGCGAAGTGCTTCAGCACAATGAAGGTGAAGTCTGCCAGGGACAGGAAGCTTTAGCACAGTGGTCACAGCATAGGAATGGCCTTTAGCTGAATGAGGTTGCAGGAAACAAAATCTTCAAGACAGGACAAAAAGGCCAAGTCAGGCCAAGCAGAGGTGCTTGTGGCAAGCACAGTTACATGCAAGAAGATCTATACTCAGCCACTTCCTGGGGGGAGGGCTTATTCTAAATAGCATAGCCAGCGAATAGGGGCAGAGCTGCGTAGAAGTCAGCATCAAGCAGACTGCAGTGTATTCCAAGATCAAGCGATTCTGATTGCCCTGTACAGGGCGGGCTTTGCCTGGGAGCTCTATAGCCTTGAAAGGGTGAGTTCCAGCCAAAGCCAGGACCGGAACCCTTACAAAGAGTGCCCAGCATATCCAGCAGGGTTCGGTTGAACCTTTCCGGCAGGGCGTCTCCTTCAGGATGGTATGGAGTAGTACGAGACTTCTTGATGTTGTGCAAGTTGAGAAGCTCCTTGATTGTATTGTATTGTATTATGTCTTTATTTATATAGCGCCATTAATGTACATAGCGCTTCACAGTAGTAATACATGTGGTAATCAAATAAATAACAGATAATATAAATAACAGATCATGGGAATAAGTGCTTTAGACATAAAAGTAACATTAATACAGAGTGCATCCGATTTGGCAAGCCATAGTGGATGAAATACTTCTCCCACAGAACTTTGGCTACTGTGAGAGCCTTCTGATTTTTGGTTGGGAACACTAGGGCATATCGGGTGGAGTGATTGGTCACTACCAGGACATTCCTGATGCCCTTTGAGTCTGCCTCAATACAGAGAAAGTCCATGCAGACTAGGTCCTTGGGACTGGAGCTCTTTAAGTGGCCCATTGGGGCTGCGCGTGTGGGCAGTGTCTTCCGCTGTATACACTGCAGGCATTTTCTACCATGGCACTCTACTGATTCCCAAATTTTGGGCCAGAAGAACCGGTCTCTCACTAGGCTGAAGGTTATGCCTATGCCCAGATGTCCATGATCGTCATGCAGAGATCGTAGAACAAGGTACTGCAGTCATCGATGTTCAAGGGCCCCAGCTTATACTTCAGTGTGAACTGGTAATTTGATAGACCGCCGCCGGTGGCATCCAATTTAGCGGAGGTCAGAACATAGGTTAACAGATTGTTGTCTTCCGTACCTCGAAAGAGGCTCCGTACAGGTAGTCGTGGCGTTTATCGCCTACCGGTAGAGGACTGGAGAAGGCCCAATAATCAGCCTCACTAATGTGTGACCTGCCTTCCTCAAGTGGGGAATAGCACTACTAAATTTGGGCAGTACCTGCCCTTAAGTATAGCCCGGAGGAGGGCATCAGATCTGACTCATGATTGGTCATGCCCAGGCCCGATGTCACCGCCTCCCGCTGTCACTAAAGTGCAGTACCAAGGAGGGGGAAAACCCTATATAAACTACTGGCAAGGCCTGCTTATACCAGGGGTTCCTGCCAGGAGGGAAGCAAACTATTAGCGGCAGATGGCATGGCTACACTCTCCCTCTGGTGGAATCCCAACGGCCACGCTTGGGTCTAAATTTTTGGGTACCATCCTTGAAGGTAACCTGAAAATAACAGTATAACATTTCAAACATAATTAATATCCCATTACTATGCATGATATATTCAGTGAACACAGAGCATACAGTTTTATTGGCATGTATCACCCAACGTGTCTGTATGTGCATACAAAAGTCTCTCCCAACGTGGAGAACTCTTTAATCAATAGTAGTGCTTAGGGTCTGGCTTGCTGACTGAGACCCCGATACTATCGAGCATATCTACAGCGAGACCCCCTCTTATGGTGGTCTGCGAAAGGCGGGATCCACTCTCTCTAACTCAAGAGCATAGCGATACTCCCTGTAACACACTGAGCACCCACAATTTCCCTCAGAACTATCAGTGTCCCACCCAGAAATCTTGTGAAGCATCTCTTTCCTTTCCCATGTAGACAGAGTAGGCAATCCTCCTAATCCCTCATAGGACTGGTACTCCACCATTATCTCATTGTCCCAGGGCGGTTTCTGATTTCTGATACCGGGTCAGAAAAGCAGAAGTCAGAACATCTGGCCACACCAAAGGACTATCTGTCTCAGGGGCCAAGGCCGTATCAACCACAGCAGCGGCCGCTTATTTACGGGCCAAACGTTAATTCGGGGATTGGATAAAGGCAACAGTTCCTTTCACTGGAGCTATAGCGGTACTCACCGGAACGGGAATCGGAGGCTTCTCATCCACCCCAGCGGTCACAAACAGCATGACGTCATCTCCGGCAGGTCTAACGGAGTACTGGTACAAGTCCAGATCCCGCACCGGAAGGGCGTCAACATCCGGCCGTTGCATAAGGGTGCGGTCTTTGCCTTTGTCAGCTTCTGCTGCATGGATATCGGCACCGGAAGGTACCTCCATCTGTACCGGAGAATCCCTGAATCGGCTTCCGGACACCTCCATGAGGGGTAGGCTCATCCGCCTTTCAGGTCTCACAGTCTCTGTTACTGTTGCAGGACTCCTCCATTTCTCGGAGCCATTAGAACTGTTCCATTCCACCACAGCGTCGGTCAGCATATTCAACAGCGGTCGAAACACCACAGAAGACTGTCTGCTACTGGTACAGGAGGAAGAGGGCAGGGACACCTCCGCAGGGGAGAGACACCGGATCATTTCCGAGTCATCAGCGGCAATCAGCAAAGCCGGTTCTGGCTCATGTGCCTCTGACAACAACTGTGTCTCACCACCCCAGGCTGTCACCTTACCCGGCATCTCTTGGGCTGGTTCCGGCTCACCGACCGTCTCTGGTTCCTCTGCAGGGAACGGGTTTGGAATCGTCTCAGCCTGCTGGGTAGTCATCAGGATACTTAAATCCCCTTGGGCCTCGTCCAGGACACACGGGCCCTCCGAAGCCTCCATAGTTGAGGTAGATTGAATAGCAGCAGTATCGACCGCCCATGTATTGGGGTCGGTTGCATCTTTCTTGGCGAATTCCATAGGCTGCAGCAGCATGGGCTTCAGGAAACGTGTTCCGCAGTGGGCACACTGGGCTCCCCAGACCAGGTCACCGCTGGGAAGTCGCATTTGGGACAGAGGCATCGCAGGTATCGCTTCCCTTCCACGGTTACCACCAAGAGTCCTCCTGGTAGTCTGTAGTGGGTAAACTCCATTGTAGTCATTTGTTTCTGTAAGCACGGACACAATAGCAATGGGTAGGTCACTCCTTTTGCTCGCCAGGCTCCAAAGACCTGAGGGTGTGGTTCGCTACATCCGGCACCTGCCTTGTTCTCCAAACTCTTCAGGCATTGGCTGTCGCCATGACCCCTTCCTCTGGTGGAGAAGAGAGGAGGGGCACTCGGTGACATGGACGGGGCGTGACTGACTCCTATCTGAGCCAGTCACATCGCTGGGTGGGGTCGTGGCTTTCGCGCCAAACCCTTGCAGGATTGTGCAAAAAGTTCACGTGCAGCCTGTTTGGAAGCAGCACGTGAACTCTCCAGCCTTGGCGGGAGACACCATTTTAAGTTATGTAACTTACGTAGCATATTCCCGGACAGGGGAACCTCCAATTTGGGCACAATCCCTTCACAGACCACGCAGTGACCACAATTCCGACAGGATTCCAATCCTCGTGGGTCCTCACAGTACATAGATTGCGGTCTACCAAGAGTAGGTTGTTACACAGGCTAGCAAAGCTCCATCTCGATACACTGCACACGATTACAGTCCATTACAAGAACTCTGTGGTTCCATGATTTGGCTACGACTAGTAGTACTCTGGGCTTCTTCTAGCAGAGGTTCAGGCACCTTGAACGTCAGGCACCCCTCCTAAGATACTCCTTATCAGTACTCTTGCGCTGCCCCACTTGGCTGCCAGTATCGCGAACCTTCCAGAGGTCCCTGGGACTCCGTTAACCAGAGCACCCCTTTTTAAGCATCCCGACTACCCGACTCAGGGCAACTGAGAACAGCAATAGCCCTTGTCTCCAAACCATTTACCCGATAGGGCAGTCTAGGCCATCTTTCTTGCGAGGAGCCATATCTCCCTGTACATTACACCTAGGCTCCCTCCTTCATTAGCACTTGTTCTGGAAGCATACCTTGTTACTTCCAGCTTTGTTTCGCTGAAAGTCTGTCCTGTTATAGATCTAAGCAGCGTCTCCAAATGTAACAGTATTCCCCCACCTGGTGGGTGGCCTTTACGGATCGTGTGGTGCATGATACCTGCTGGTAACAGGAGGGCTGAGTCGTCCGCCGGTGGAAGTGGGGACACAGGACTAGGCTTAACTCACATATCTCTTTAGCAGTGCAGCGCCTCCATCTGCCATAGGCTCCAGAAACTGAAGGTGATCTCCCACGGTAGAACTATTACCTCTTCCCCCCGCCCTCCCCCCTCCCACCCCCAGTAAGGTCACGCACCAGGCAAAAGGTATATGCAAACAGGAATGGTTTATTACTCTTCTGTACAGTACAGGAACAACGGCAGACTTCTGCCTGATACAGTCTCACATCTCCCACTGAAGGATTGTCGCTGGACCACCACTACAGGCCAAGGGCACTCGCAGCCGTCCTAGTTCTTCCCTGCCTCCCTATCATAGACAGAGGTATGGTCCACACTCACTCTCTCCCAAAGGGAAGAGGACTGGAGAAGGCCCAATAATCAGCCTCTCTAATGTGTGACCTGCCTTCCTCAAGTGGGGAAAGGCACTACTAAATTTGGGTGGTACCTGCCCTTAAGTACAGCCAGGAGGAGGGCATCAGGTCTGACTCATGATTGGTCATGATGTCACCCCTCCCACTGTCACTCAAGGGCAGCACCAAAGAGGCAGAAAACCCAACAAAACTACTGGCAAGGCCTGCTTATACCAGGGCTTACTGCCAGAAGGGAAGCAAACTAGTAGCCACAGATGGCATGGCTACACTAAGTATGCCTTTTTCTAATGTGAATGTTGAATGACATTTTAGTGACTGGAAGTCTGTGAAAATAGAATAAAGAAACAGATTGACAACGAAGACTCTAAGGAGCGGTGCACAAAGTGGGGGGCACGCACAATTTTTTTGGGGGGGCGCGGGCGGTTGCAGAGGCCCCGCGCTCTTCCCTGAGGCATTTAAATTAAATGCCGGGGGATCGCGTGAGGCCTCTGCAACTCACTTACCGGGGTACAGACACATTGCTGTGACGCCGCGGTGTCATGTGGGGTGACGTCACTCGTCCGTCTCCATGGCACCGGGGTCACGTGACCCCGCAGCGTTATTTGACGCCACCAAACAAGGTAGGGGGTTCTAGACCGATGGGGGAGCAGGCAGAGGGCGCAGCTCCAAAAGTTTGCGCTCCCCTGCTCTAAGGGGTATACTGCAAAGTAATTTTGGCATGGTCTACAAAAACATTGCAGTTTCTCTAGATATTAATAAAAAATGTTAAAGCATCTGTCACAGCCAGTTTCTGTAATGAATCTGAAGCTGAGGGGTAAGCTAAAGTCCCCTTATTCCTCCTTCTCCATTCCTTCATCCTTGTGCCTGTGTCTCTCCCTTACACCCCCCTACCCCCTTTTTTTTCTCTTCTCTGACAGGGACAGGGGGAGATTATCCCAGTCTAACCATCTATCTCTCTCTGATTCTCTTTCTCACATCTCTTTCCTTCTGAGTGACAGAGGGAGCGATAGACAAGGAACATCTTCCCCTGTCTCTCGCAGTCACTCAGAAGGAATGAGGGATGGAAACGAGAGAGCTAGAAAGAGCTAGAAAGAGATAGTTAGACAGGAAAATCCACCCCCCCCCCCCCTTCTCTCTCTCTCTCTCTGTCACTCAAAAGGAAAGAGGGGTGAGAAAGAGAGAGATAGTTAGACAGGGAGAATCTCTGCCTGTCTCGCTCACATTCTCCCTGCCTAATGTGTGGATCCCAGTCACATCATGTGCTAATGCATCTGCCATGTCTGAGACTAAGTGCATATTGCCTACTTCTGCAACTATAACTTTTGGAAAATAAAAGTCTGTGCTGCTCATACTCGTATGTTTTCTGTATGACGAAATACGCGTGTACATAGATTCAGCATTAAATGCGAGTGGGATACATTTCTTACATGATCGTCAGGATAAGATGGGGCTAGCTCTGGCATGTCACTCACTTTCCGTTAGCCGGCCCACAGGGGAGGGCCTTGGGTACAAGACACAGAGACTCGCACACTGACTGCAGCTGCAGCAGGATTATTAACTGCAGAACAGCAGACAGAAAGAAGGAAATCACACACGCACAGGCGTCTCCTGTCCTCCTTCAAGTTAAATCTACTTATCATTCCATTTCAAACACTAATTTTTTGGACCAGGAAATTTGATCTCTTGACCAGGAAAAGACAGGAAATTTAGCCTGTGGACCTGGAAATCTGACATTTGAAAGTGGAAACACTGGGTAAGATGGACCGGCTGCTCAGTCCACTTGCAGAGAGCTGTGTGTGAGTGTGTGTCAGGTGATCCTCCAGCAGGCGGTGTATGCGCGCGTGTGTGTGTGTGTGTATGTGTGTGCACCAGCCAACTGGAGAAAATGCAAAATGGCACGTTGGGAATCTGACGGGATCCTTGGCTCACGTTCATCTCCTAACCTTGCTCCCGGAATCCCCGGGTGGATCATGAAGAGCTAAATTCAGCCTGACCCATCACCCTGCATTATTATTTATTTCATCATTATTTTTATTGCATCTGGCACTGCTGGGGGTGCGTCCACCAACCCTATTTTTTTTTTTTGTATGCACACCCCCATTGCAAATATATACATATATTTCTTCTTCTTGCACGTAGATTGTGATCTACAGATATTAAAGGGGCTAGATCTCCTCTATCAATCTGTTGCTTGATCATAAGAGGGATTGGTATTGCTTTCCAGGGCACAGCACGTGCAGGCTGCAAACGCCATGGGGCTGTGTTACAGCCTGCGGCCGCGGCTCTTCGGGGACCCCAGCGGTTCCATCTCCAACAACGCGACCACCTCGGAGTCGGATCAGCTGCCGGAGCTATCAGTGCCACTGCGAGCCGGGGACCTGCGGCATGGGGATTTGCACCGGCCCGGGGCATCTGTAGGGCAGCAGACTGGGGGGGAAATGCAGCAGCAGCCTGTTGCCCAGCTTCGGGATGGGCAGCCCCGCAGAGGGGAGCAATGCAAACCCGGTAGGGGGGACAGTCCAGACGGGCTGCTGCTGTTACTGCAGAATGGAGGAGGCAGCAGTAGCAGCAGCAGCAGCACCGGGGAGAGCAAGCAGCCGCACAAGCCCAGCAAAGTGCAACAGCCACAGCAGCACCAAATGCATCAACAGCATCCACTGCAGAAGGGATGGGACAAGCTGCGGCTGGAGGAGAAGGAAGCAGAGAAGGAGGCCAAAAAAGTCAGCAAGAGCATAGACCGGGTGCTAAAGAAGCAGAAGAGGGAATACAAGCAGACACACAGGCTGCTACTGCTAGGTAAGGCACCCGCACCGTGGGCTGGGGTGGTCATGATCACTCAGTGTAAAGTAGGCTACAGATACCCTAAGAGATGAGGGCATTCCCGTTGACATGCTTGATGTATGTTGCAGTTGAGCCATTTTGATTGGCCTTTATTTTGCATATACCCAATTGTCCACTTAGTTTCTACCAGAGGGGGGCTGCAGAGTAATGCGTGGCAGGCTCCAGTGGCTGTGAAAGTCTTTTTTATATGAAGGTCCCATGTAATAATGCAGGAGATGTTTGGGGCGCTCTGCATCAGTCCAGATCATGAAGCATGTGTTTATTTGATTTAACTGTGCATTTGTTGTGTAATTGCAGATCCAGTACACTAACCAGTATTCATTTTTCTAGTACAGTATATATTATTTTGTTGGGGTAGTTGTAAGCATGGCTGTGGTTTGCAATGCAGCCTATCATGTTGATGGTGGTACCCCACCCAAGCAGCAGTCAAAGGGAAGGAACACGGGCAGCATCAGAGAAAGGCTGGTCTGTGGGTGCAGAGGCGGTGATAGTTTAACCATTCGTATCCTGGAGGATTTTGAGCATGTGTTATTTTTAGAAAGCATAAATAATTTGTTATAAAAAAAATGATGATGTATGATGAGTCTGTCTTATTAGTTCTCATCTATTAGGGATGAGTCCCACTAAATCCTTGCATAAGAAGAGTCTGATTTTAATGTCTCATTCTAACCAGAATGACCCCACTAAATGAACACGTCAGTTTCACATATCACTAAAATATAAAATGGGGAATTTAAAGTGGAAGACAGTGGGATGGGTTATCGTCCACATTAGGTTGGGTGAAAGAGACATTCAGACCTTTTTGTTTAGAGACTGTCTTCTTATTTAAATAGAAAGTATAAAAATGAGTTCCTGCTTTTGCTAAGAGATCTGTGCTTCTCTTTCCTTTCCTCTCCAGTCCCCATCCTCAAGGGACATAGGCGAGTCTCTAATTGATAAATCTGTAGTAATATGATCCTTAGGGATGTGTCAATGTGCTTGCCACTTTACTTTCACCATTCAGGCATATAATAATATCTCTCCAGAGAAAGGCTAGCATGTATGGTCCAGAAGAGTAGCTGATAAAGGCCTATGCTTGTTAAACCACATCCTTATCCAATGCATCACAGCTCAGCAGGGTCTGAGAATACGCCGCAGGTACACTTTTTATAATTGACCGCTTGTGGTGAGGTCACGATGCACCTGGTGTGCAGAAAAATTGTAAGTA